>NC_135858.1:9033382-9088382 GCF_031162955.1 Sander vitreus
TTATAACAACTGTAGAAAAAACAGCTCTATTCAGCACCTGGGAAGAACTAATAAAAACACTTTTAAAACTGAATAAATGTCACAAAGTGGTGTGTATGAAAACATTGTGTTCCTCTATGAAGCCCAGAGAGAATTACAGTGAGACACTATCTTTAGATTTCAATGAAAACTTAACCATCCAATACACCTGTAGACAAAGTATTTAACAGTACAATCGAGCAGGAGCACACACACACACACACACACACACACACACACACACGTGTGCATATGCTAACATTTTCTTTGTGAGCTTTGGCGAATAATTTGCCCAGATATGGAACGTAATGGTGCAGATACAAGATAGGAGATTGGCTGGCTGGGGATGGATGTGAGCCAAAGTCATCTCGGCAGCAAATGAAAAGTGCAGAGCGACAGGGGGGAGGGAAGTATCAGCTCTCCATTACTGAGCTTTGTCGACTCGCACTGCTATCAGCCCACAGTGACAAGGAAGAGACAGTAGGCAATGACTAGCTGGAAAATGATACTGAAAAAACACACACACACACACACACACACACACACACACACACACACACACACACACACACAGATAGATGAAATGTGATAAGAAGAAAACAGGCACAGGTGCACACACACACATACACAAACACACAATGATAGATATGCATACGGTAATATGTGTTTTGATAGATATGTACATGCACACACACAAACTGTGTGCTGAGCGCACACTTTACGATGAAAGAATTTATTTACAATCTCACCAAAAGAAACAGGGGCAACAATCCCATTATCGCTCACTGCCTGTGTGTGTGTGTGTGTGTGTGTGTGTGTGTGTGTGTGTGTGTGTGTGTGTGTGTGTGTGTGTGTGTGTGTGTGTGTGTGTGTGTGCCAGAGAAAGGGGGCCAAGAAAGATAGAGAGAGAGAAAGAGCTCATAAGGCTGTGATGAAGCACTGGAGGTGAGGGAAATATTGATGTTATTATCTAGATAATGGGCCCGTAAACAAAAGATACATTTCATTCACTGATGGTTCGCATCTAGATGCGCATACACAAACACACACATACCAACACACATGGCAACATAGTTTTTAAACACAGATAACCAGAATAAGGACAATTGATGGCTGGCACACACAAAGGTGAAAGAATAGTTTTTATTTTGTGGGTTTCCCAGCATCATTTTCTCCCTCTCTCTCTCATGCACAAAAAAGACAGCTGGCAGACACATCTATCTCTGTACCAGTCACACAAGTCCAGTTCACTGGCTAATGACCGTTCAGCCTAGACTGGTTTGGCACACACAATAATCAAGAGAATAAAAGTTTGTATTTCTGTCAAGCTTTCTATCTTCTGTTTTTGTCCATCTGTGTGTAGCTCTGTGCATCTTCTAGTCTGCAAAATCCCAAATGTACAAACGACTGTTCATAGTGGATCTCACTTTGTCCATTTATTCCGGAATCACTTTAGAAACAGGGACTCAAAACACTTGGCAGTGATTACGCACATTACTTAATCTAAGGTTTTCCTTCCTGTCTTTGTTTCACTTTTTATTCTCTCCCTTCCATTTCCCATTCTCTGAGGATGCAGCTCATTTACAGTATTAACATTAAAAGCAAAGTGTGGGGAGAGTGAGAAAGGTGAGAAAGAGAGAAAACAGAAGAGTGGGCGAGTGATAGTGGGTGACGTGTGAAAACACAGGTAATAAATCGTCTCAAATCAATTTATTCCACAGGCGCTGCAGCCAAGACTGTCCAGAGAATATGGAAAGAAAGGAGAGAACTAGGGACTATGGAATATAGAACGGATGGATGGATAACATTTATCTAATTGAATCAAACTGAGATACTGTGCCTGGGAAACAAGCACTAGAATCTAATAATCAGGTTAAGAGGGGGAGCTGTACATTAAGGAGGGTTAGGCGCTTCTTCTAGA
The DNA here is from genome assembly GCF_031162955.1 of Sander vitreus. Lineage (NCBI taxonomy): Eukaryota > Metazoa > Chordata > Actinopteri > Perciformes > Percidae > Sander > Sander vitreus. The sequence continues at coordinate 9,035,322 of NC_135858.1, forward strand.
AGTGTACAAATGTGTGTACAATCATGTATGTGTACATGTAAGCTTGCATGCCTGTGCATGTGTGTGTAGGTTGTCACAGTTATCTACAAGCACATGTAGTGTATTAACATGCATGAATCTGTATAAATTCACAGGTTTATGTTTACAATGCGTATACATGCACAGCTCTATGTGAATGTGTGTGAGCATGAGTGTTAAGTTAACTATGTCAAGAAATCAATGCAATAGTCAGTGATGATTGGAGACGCTACTGCTGCTGTCTCCTCTGTATTGCTTAGCTTTCCACTAAGTGGTTGATGGATGGATTCATAGAATGATGCTGTGCTTGTGTTTTCAGGAAAAGCCCATCTCTACTCTCTTGTCAACATGCATAATGTAACATTAACAGACTTCAAACACATTACAGGCACTGTCTTAAGTAAGGACGTAGAAAAGCATAGAAAGATGGAGGAGAGGACGAAAACAAAGCAGAGTGTGGAAAAATGAGGAGCGAAAGCCACATGCGAAGAATAGCAGATGAATATTTACAATAGGAACAACTATAGTCTTTGTCTTTCAATGGCTCTAATGTAAAACTCCAAACCTGGCTGTTTATAAATGCTACTCCAAGATCTTCAATAATCTACAATCTACAATTGTTATTCCCTCCTGGATTGTAAATGAAATTGGAAATAAAAAGAGAAGTTATTAATGAACTTGTGTTTTCCACTACAACAGTGCTATCTGGAGAGAAGTGGCCCCACAATCTCAAAAATAAATATGACTGTGGACTGTGATATCTAATTTGGTAAATGAGTGAAACACGGTGTCGAATAACTTCTACTGCATCCCTATGAAGTGGCCCATTTCTAACATTCCCCAACATCCCCAGGGATGTTATTACCATCCGTGACACATTCCCTGTCTGCAACATGCCTCATGATATTCAGAAACCTTGCATAATTCCTGTATGAGAGAAAAAGATTGCAAACAAATAAAATCACTGCATCATCACCACACAGAAACGACCATCCCCCTCCTCCTACAACATCCTTATTTTTTAAATATAAAATCTGTGTGTATTAACACCTCCCTAAACCCAACGATCCACCCAAAATCCCCTGATGCCGAGTTTTATCTGTGCCAGGCAGGCCTGGTTAGCTCTGATAGACACAAAGGATAGCTAGCTGTTGATAGGGAGGCTGGCAGTATGAAGGTGAGAGAGTTGGGCGATAAGACAACACGTCAATGAGAATGATGCCTGTCATAGTCGAAAGTGACTGATGGAGCATGTGTACATGAAAGTGAGAGAATGAGAGGCAGAAAGAGACAGAAAGAGAGATTGTCAATTGTGTGTCCTCTACTGCTGTATGACGTACTACGGGATGAAAGAGAGGTAGGGAAAAAAGAGAGGTAGGAAACAAGGAGGAGGACAAGTGAAGAGAGTGAGGGAGTGAAGAAGAACCGAAGGAGCTAAAGAAGGGTGAAAGAGAAGAAGAAGAAACATACTGTATAGAAATATTGCTTTAAATAAAGGATGGGAAGTAAAATCAAGAAAAGAGGAGTTAAGGAGGGACTTCAAAGACTCCAAGAAAATGAATTAGCAGCTCATGGAACGGAACAGAATGAAATGGTCCAGGTGTTCCCAGGTCTGACTGAGAGCCATTACACACCAGCAAGAGCATATAGCTCCAGTAATGGCTTTGACATTTCAAAGCAGATTTGAAGATGTGTGAACACAAAGCATACTTGGCTGAGTCGTAGCATGTACACACACACACACACACACACACACACACACACACACACACACACACACAGACCCTTATAGAAGGGTAAACTTGACATAAGTAGGTCTACCCATGCATAATGGTAGCAGGCCCCACATTCCTGACTTTGATGTGGGGGGGGGGCTGTGTGTGTTTGTGTGTGTGTGTGTGTGTGTGTGTGTGTGTGTCCGATTGAAGTGAGGAATTCAGTGTGGTCCTCTCCAGGGAAAAAGCAAATGAAGAAAAGCAGCAAGTGGGACATGACCAGAGGAGAGAAAAGTGTCAGGGTCCTTGAGCCATTGGACTGTGGGAAGGAGTGATGGAGTGGGTGAGGGAGTGAACAATAGATGGCAACACTTTGTATTAGTGGGCTATGGTATCTGGGTGATCTTGTGTATTGTAAAATACCACTTAACATAATGCTTTTCATGTTAAATTTATATCAGTGACACGATTTATTTTTAACCAAGAGGCATTTTTTCTACTGTTAAAGATCATGTGCTATGAACGAAAGCTCCACAACAGCTACTAAATGGACAGGGTGGTGAGAGTTAAATGAACTTTGATGCTGAGCTTTTAAGTCAATGTGGACGAGAAGTTCTTAAAGTAAAATTGTTAAGTTTTCCAAAAAAGTGGAAAAATGAACAATTATAATTTCATGACAAATGGGCAAACATTATCCATCTGATAATACAGATAGTATAATATGACTGAAAGCTCAAAAGTTAGTATTATCATTATTACTTTTCAAGAGAAATTTCCACCATAGCTGAAATACCTAACACAAATGTATCCAACTTTCATCTTAACCCTGACCTTACAGACACCCTACAACATCATTGTGTCTGAGATAAATTCACACAGCCAAATAGACTCCTAAAACAATCACACACATCATATTGGGCTCAGGGGAGACTACCTAATCACAACTCGATGTAAACGTCTCCTATATCCTTTGTGTCTCTCTTTAAGCTGTGTTTTCTATCTGCGGCGGGGGGTTCAGATAAAGGGGCTGAAATCACTCACGTCACTTCCTATCGCTTGGTGAGCTTGGCAGAACTTGAGCGCGACAAGACACAAAACAAATTCACCAAATTGTGTGTGTGTGTGCCTTTCAGGACATATAGTTAATTACAGAAGTTCAAGAGCCTGACAGGGCCACTAGCACATGAGCCTGTACTCTTAAAAACACAAACACACACTAGGGATCGACCGATATAGATTCTTTAGTGCCGATGCCGATTTTTTTTTTCATCAGCCTTAGCCGATGGCCAATACGGACTGCCGGTTTTCTTGAGCCAATATTTGGAGCCGATACTGCTTATGCTCCCTCAATTTACATCATAAAAATGTAAACCCTGCCACACTGGATGCACTGCATATGGTTAACTGTGCAAGGGTAAAAGGCTTTCATCAACATCTACAACACAGCCTTGATGATGCATTGCTTGCTGACATATTATACGACAGATATAATCAGGTCATCACAAAATGTCCTTTGTCAACACATTTAAATAATTTAAGAAAACAATAAACCTGAAAAGTATCCATTGAAGTAAAGTGCTTGATTTGTAATTTAAGACTGCCACTGCCACTCTGCTAGTGGGGGAGGGACAGTGCATGGTCTGCACGTGAACTGCAGCGTCTCCAGCAACACAGAGCTGCCTGTGGACGCCTGTCTGTAAATAAAGCCGGGAAAAAACTATCGGCAAACGCAGCAGCCGCGTATCGATAAAATCGGTCTATCACTAACACACACACACACACACACACACGCACACAGTATAGTGGGTAGTACTACATTCATTCTCTCTCATACAGCTGCAGTGCATTGTTAGTGAATCAAGAACATCACATAAGTTGTTTTATGTTTTTAAAGCTCTATTTTAACGATCTAAGCGCACGGCGTGAAGCGCATGGCGCCGGTGCGTTTAGGGCGTGTCCAAATCCACTTTTGCTAGTTTGACAGCGTAGAAAAAGGGTCCGTGCGCTGGGCGCATGGTTCAAAAGGGTAGTACTTAGTGTCTTCATTAATTCATAGGTGCGTTTTGGGCGTAACGTGCAATAGACCAATCAGAGTATCATCGTCCATTCCCTTTAATAGCCAGGCGCGTTTGTACCTTGGCACATTGCTATTATGATGGCGGATTTGCACCGTAATATTTTTATTTGTAATCTTTTGCATGTTAGTGTGCTGCTGCGCTTCCCTGTGTGTGTGTGTAACAAGCATAGTGTGCACGAGCCTAAATGCATTTAACTAATTTACTGTTAAAATAACAATGAAATGCTGCGCTATACACACACACAGTATATACAGCCGACACAGAAGAGTTCAGAGTAAACCTATACCATATGTGGGTCAGACAGCCATTCCTTCAACAGCACCAAGAAAGACAAAGCGCTTTGGTGACAATGATGGAGTAGGCGAGCACTCAAACACATATAGATATACCGTATATACACACAGTCAGTGGAATGTCAGTGTGGCTGCTATCATAACACAGCATGTGTCTGGAGCGGGTTATTTTAAGTTCTGGGAAGGAGAGCAGATGCATCATGAATTTGGCTCTCTTTTATTTTAGTTTAAGCAGGTTTTATTGGTGTGAAATTTGACAGTATTTGTATTTTTGAGAGGATGTGCGTAAAATGAAGCCCTGCTATGGTGAGAAGTCCTAGCTTCTTAAGATTACATGTTTATTTATGTCTATTCATAGAAATAGATACATAAGCTCATGATAGACTAAATAACCTAGAAGAAGGAAAAAGAGGGAATGACGTTTTTTGTTTTGATTGGTTTTGCCACATACCTTATGTGGCAAAACAAATCATCTTCCACACACCACCACACATTACTGACACTAATGCAAACACCTTGATGGGTTTTGAAGTGCTTGTCTATCATCATCACCGCTCCATTAAAAGAAAATTCAATCTATTTTTATCTTTCTAATGTTTCTAACGACATTCGAAGATCTTACATCAAGCACTCGTCACTGAGTTCAAATATGTCTGTCAGGTTACTTGCTATGCCAACTCTTATTGACTGGCTTTGGATTTCACCCACATGTCTACACCATGGTTATTCATGTGTGAGCCTGTGGCCTTTCACCAGCAGAGCTTACAAAAGGTCACATACTCACACACACGTGCACACACACAGCTACAACAGGCTGTGGAGTAAGAGGAGGCAAGACAAGACAAAAGGAGAGAAAAGGAACCAGCCACATGTGGTATGATCCTCCAAGCGCACATGCTTGCATACAATAAACACGGTGAAAGAAAGTGAGCTGCTTTTTAAGATTATTTTTTGGGCATTTTAGGCCTTTATTTGGATAGGACAGCTTAGACTTGAAAGGGGAGAGAGAAGGGGAATGACATGCAGTAAAGGGCCACAGGTTGGAGTCGAACCCGCGGCCGCTGCGTCGAGGAGTAAGCTTCTCTGTATGGGCGCCCGCTCTACCAGGTGAGCTAACCAAGCGCCCAAAAAGTGAGCTGCTTTAACAGAAAATTAAACCTATTCATCACTGTTAAGGCCTTTTTAAATTCCATGCTCGCTCAAATTGAAGGCCTTGTCATTGCTCAATCCCTCTATCTCTACCCATGTCTTGCATCCTCAGCATTCCCCTGCAATGCATTTTTCTCCTTTTCTCTTTCATCTCCTGTGTACCTTTTTCCCCTCTTTCCTCCTCTCTACCTTTCCTTCCTCCCTCTTCTTTCCTTCCAAATGAAATGCCTTTAGCTTACCGTCCTCAGATAAGTGTGTGTAGCGAGTCACTAGACACGGCGCAGCGGCGGCATTTCATCTTCCGACCAATACTAAATCATGCTAACTCAATCATCTGCATGGAGTTACACACACATACACACACAAGGCTGCGAGTGTGAAAAGCACTGCATCTAAAGAGGTGCTTTACTATGACTGATTTTATCAGCTGTCTTGCAAACGGGGGAAGAAATTGCAGCACAACATTATCATATACAATAAGATGAGACTCGAAGATAGAGCTTTCCAATTGAACGCCTTTTTAGTGTCACCATTCAAATGAGAAAAGACCTCCTCTTACATCGAGGCGCAACACAAATCCCTTATGGGATATTTCAACCGAGACAATATTACACATTTACATCAAAGACTGCTGAGAGGATATTTATGTTAAAGACATATCATGCATACACTTAAAGACTAGATTTAATATTTACACGGCTATGGGTGCTTGCACATAAGAAAAGTAACCTGGCACATAATTCCCGCAGTGACAATGGCATGTTTGGACCACTGCTAACCCTTCAAGTCACTGAGACAAAGTCAATGCTTTAACATGCACAGCAGTAACCGGGTAACCCCGGTAAGTGAATAACAGGGTTATGCCAGTTCTCCCTGTATACATGAGCGTGGAAGAATGATGGGAACAACTCTACCTCCGGTACAGTACGCCTTTTCTTCCGGTTAACCTATGTAAAAATTACACCAAACGGCCACTACATTAGTCAAATTTAACATCTTAATGTTTCATTTACATGCTCTTGTCACTGCACAGTGTTCTTGCCAGATGACTTACAACTTGTTCGGCTCATTAGATCTGTAACCAGTGTCAGGTGGAATTAGCAAGCTAACTTTGTTAGCTAACTAACATTAACGTGAGCCAGCGGAGGCTGCTCGGTCCCTCCAATTTTTGGACGAAAAACAGCATTGACAGCCCTGAGAATGGACAATCTGTTTAGCCATCTCCCAGTTTCCGCTGCTGCCTCAGCGGGGAGTAAAACAGACGGACCGCAGACTCTTTGCTGCAAAACGCTGTTTTGTTGTATAGTATCATAGTAACGACTACGACTCACAGCGCTTATGGATTATGATTATTTCCGGTTCAAAAAACACTTCAGGGGAGTGGGGAGGGGCAGTTGGAGCATGTGCATACGCTTAAACCGATCATACTTCGTTTAAGGTGTATACATGCAGGGATACCCCAGTTACTGAAGGAGTTCTCTGTTAACTGGGTTATGAGAACTTTAACAGGGGTAAGGCGTTTGACAAATCAGGGTATTAGCTTAACCCGAATATAATCCTTTTTTTTTAAACTGCATGTAAACGCACTGAATGAGAGCTATGCTTACAAGCTGTTGGCTTTATCAGACACAGGAAGGTAGGAATCTAAACAAAGATTGGGAAGAGTGCTAAATGCAATGAGGGGGGACAGATGCTATCATCTATGGAGTGTGTATGTGGCTTTGAAGAGAGAAGTGGAGAACATACAAACACAGGAAGAGATCGGCTTGGGAGTAGAGTGTTTGTGTTGAGTGTGAGTGTAGGAGTGGGGGAGGGTGTGTTTGTGTGAGAGAAAGTGTGTGTGAGACAGTCTATCAATTTGCATGTGTAGCAGAATGTTTGCGTGCACTGAATTCATGTAAGTGTGCATTTGTGTGTACGGAGTTACACACAACTGATCTGAATCAGTCGCATTAAATCAATTAATAGCTTCAAGAAATGAAGAACATAAACACACTCCCACTCTTGATGTGACTCTATGCAGCGTCGCTTGACCCACCATTTACTGACTAGATCAGCCATTCACTAGGATTACAGCAAATAAGACCTAATATTCAGCTGTAATTACCAAGGTGGGTATGTGCGTGAGTGTGAGTGTGTGTGAGTGTGTGTGTGTGTGTGTGTGTGTGTGTGTGTGTGTGTGTGTTCCTGTGGGAGAGCCAAAGTTATTACATGGCCACTGGTGCCTCTAATAGCATCTTTTAGGGAGAGAGGGAGGAGGGAGAGAGGGAGAGATGACTGATTTCCATCTTTCTTGGGAAGGAGCAGTATTATGGCGGAGGAATTCTATGGTGGTTAAGATATGGGTCTGTTTTGACTGTGCCGTCATGTGAGAGTGTGTGTGGGTGTGTGCAGATGTTTGTAATAGATGTAATACAAGAGGCTAATGGGAGCCAGGCCAAAACCACACCTCAGCGTAATGTGTGCCAAACCATTCCTGGCCACAAATGCTTGCCTCTCCTCTGCCTCTTTCATTTCTTGATCTTTTTTTCTTCTCACTTTCAACTTCTTTCCCCTCCTCTTCATTTTTGTTTGGAAACTTTCCTTCCCTTCACCCCTTAATCCTCTTCTTTTTCTTTGAGTTCTCGCCCTCTCTCTCAACAGTATCTTCCCCTTCCTGTCTTTCCAAAACACAAGCAGTAAAAAAAAATAAAAATAAAATAAATAACCTTACTCAGCTCTTACACACACCACAAACACCCATGACAGAAAAAGAAACAGAGAGAACAGAAAGAGAGAAGTTGACGTAAACAAAGGAGGCTTGGTGGCTTAAATGAAAAGAAGTTAAGGAGGAAGAAAAGTAATGACAGAACACACACATGCACACACACAAATAATGTCTGGCAGTTGTAAGGAACGAGGAATGCAGATGGTGTTTAAAATGAGCTTTTATAGCGTGGTTTAGAGCGATTTACAGCAGTGGTTGACCTTGTGTGTGTGTGTGTGTGTGTGTGTGTGTGTGTGTGTGTGTGTGTGTGTGTGTGTGTGTGTGTGTGTGTATGCTGTGTCAGTTCCACAAAACAAGATAGTGTCAGGGAGGGGGAAAAAGAAAAATGAACTTTGGGTTCGAGTCAAAAACACCTAAATATGTGTCTTGCTTTTGAGTTTAATGGTGATGTAGGATGTGATCTGTAGGTCTGGTGGGCTTTCAGCTGTTAGCTTAACACGGTTGGACGCTATTGGCGTTTGTCCAGGAGGTCTCTGTTTTTCTTGGCATGAAGCTAAATGTAATGCCTTCTGCCGAGAGTTGAGGAGAAAGATGTACTGATGGATGAGGTTTAACTTATTAATGCATCGAATCTAGACAGGGTGAGGGGGCGGGTAGCTTTTTCAAAACTAAAAATATGCTAAAGTATCTACGGTACATGACTGTGTGACATAGTGTAATATAGCATTGCTTTTTCACTTCTTTCATTGGAAGACGCCCAGTTCTCTTCTCCACCCAAGCAAAGACAACATTAGTTTCTGTCTGAAACCAAAAGCCTGTCCCTGCAGTATGGCAAGACAAAATATGATACGTTTTCCTCTGCTGACTTAGCTTTTATCTCCTCGTCCCTCCATCCCCAGGTGAGGCCACCCACTTTTTTGCCCAGATTGCTAACTTTTTTTGGGGAGGCGCCAGAGGAAAGTCCCTGGCTTGGGTTCGGGCCTGGTGCGGGGAATCGACCTCTTAAACTGAGCAGGGGAGAAAAAGGAGAACTGGGAAGACTGCCACTGACAGGAACACAAATGAGAGTTGGAGGAGTGTGGCTTTCACGCCTCCCCGAAACTCTTTTGTGCTTGAAACTTTCAACGCTTTTTCTTCCATCGCTTCATCCCCGTGTTGTTCATTCAGCATTCTTCTCCTCTTTAAATGTTTATTTCTCACTCCATCTCTCAGCTCAGTTCCCATTTTCCTTCCTCTCTCCCTCCCTGCCTGCTCATTCCAGTCTCCTGGTGTGCTGTAATGGTCCACAGGGACGGTCTTGGCTGCTGCCGACCAAATACAATGAGCATGACTGATTTAAGAGCCAAAAGACTGGACTGGACGGAGTGTGTGTGTATGTGTGTGTGTGTGTGTGTGTGTGTGTGTGTGTGTGTGTGTGTGTGTGTATGTATGCGTGCAAGTGCGAGAGAGAAAGTTAAACAGAGGGAGAGAAAGTGGAAAGTCCAGGACAAGCTGAAGTAAAACAACTAAACAACTGAAGGATGAGAAAAAGAGACTGAGCTGCTACAGTCACAGATAAACCACACATTCAAAGCTTTAACTAGACCCTATTAAAACACACACACACACACACACACACACACACACACACACACACACACACACACATAAACAGTGTAGTGTTTAGTGTGTGTGTGTGTGTGTGTGTGTGTGTGTGTGTGTGTGTGTCACACAGAGGAAAGGGACAGCTGTGGAGCATACATGGTGACATTTAGCAGATGTGCAAGCCCTGTGCACGCTCTCACCAAGACATGACCTAGTGCCAGGTGCTATTTAATCCCTTATAGTCGTGATATTACTCATTAAGTGACGCCAATAGAAGGGAAAAGATGAAGATACATTAACATTTTAACCATAGCCTCCTCTATTCTGAAATGTTAATACTGTCATAGCTCAATGTCTGACCTTCCCTTTTCCACATTTTGTACAGTTAGTAACAGCTAACTTAGGATCTCCTGTGGTAAACAGGTCATTTGTTAGTGTAAAGCTCAAACTGAACACAACAGAAACGCTCATTTGCTTTATAAGCTTTGACCGTATACATTGATATATAAGATGAACAAATTGTGTGTTAGGGAGAGTCTATTAGTTCACGATCCATATCTGTTCCAGCTGTTGTTAAGAACTTAATCTCGATTTCAATCTCACTCCTGTCTGTTTTATAAAAGCACACCGCCACAGATTTCGGTGTACACAAACTGGTAGAAGGAATGTGTGGTGTGTTCTGTCCTATTAACGCACCTGTCCACACCTGGGCAAACCCTACAGAAAGTAGGCGTAGATGCAAGTTTGTCCATTCAGACAGTTAGCCTAAAGGTATCCTTTCCTGTAGTACCTGTTTACAGGAAGTGTAGTCTATATCCTTGACGTTCCACTTCCCGGGATTGCTCCTGTGCGGCAGGAAATTCCGCCGGATGCATGTCTTTTCACCGATGTCCGTTTCCTTCCGCTTTCTTTGTGTTGGAATTTTAAACTCCAGTGAATTTATGAGGACTATGGTTAACTGCTCCTCAGATCTCTGCAGGGTAGATACAGCTAGCTAGACTATCTGTGTTTTCTCTCGCAAGAGTAAAACAACTTTTGACATTTTCTTGTCTCCTGGCCAATGAGTGGAGGTGAATAGACAAAACCGGGAAGGGGATACTGTCCCACTGCCAATGAGTGGAGCTGAGTAAAAAAAAAAAAAATCACTCACCAGCTACATTTTAGTCGATAAAAAAGTGAAACTTGGTACACTGCACCAGATAGTGGGTACAGCTTTCCAGCCTCTGGGCCCAGATGGATAGACACATATTATGCTTCTATATGTGGGCTGCAAGTTTGGCGTGCTGCACTCAAATAACGCCTATTAATACCTCCACCGCTCAACTAGAGGCCACTTTACACTGCCTTATGTAACTGCAGTGTCACAGAGGGCACAGATAGAGGAAGACTATGGTACATAAACACACAGGAATACACTCCTCTGCACATACCGTATGCATGCAAATCTCTGAGTGCACACACACACACACACACACACACACACACACACACACACACACACACACACACACACACACACACACACACACACACACACACACACACACCGTGCCATAGCAGTGCATGAGCAGCTGGTACGACCAGGTGGAGGACAGATGCCCCGCCTCTGGTTTGGCCTGTGGCCATGGTAACACAATGGGGCCTGGCCAATGGCTGTAGTGTCTGGGGAGGAGGTGGGGGTGGATTTGACACCCAAAGCTATCCAGATGATACAGCCCACCCACATTCAACCACATTCCTGCCAAATTATGACAATTAGAAGCTGTAATCGACGGCTGTATGTTTCTGTGGGTTCATCCAGGGCTGAGCAGCAGTCAGACAATTAACAAGAGCAAATTTGGCAACATCCAAATGAACAGGGACATTACCAGGAAAACCAGGAACAAGTTGTTTGCAAACGTTGTACGTTTTCGTGAGTCTTTTGTAATAAACAGTGTTTGTTTCCCACATGGAGAAACTGTGTTTACATGATTTACAGTGCACTAAACCATAACTAAAATATTATGTTGTAATCTGTTGAAAGAGCTGAACTTTGAGCAGTCCCACAGGCTAAAAGTACAAACAGAGAGAAGGGCAGCATTAAAAAAACAGAAAGAAATGAAGGATAAAAGAAGGAATGATAAAGGAGAAAACTGAAGAAAAGCTGAGTGAGGAGTGTGAGACCTTTTTAAATCAGAGGCTGCTCGCTGCAAATTACTAACAGATAATGGGTGTGTGTGGTTTGTCCGTTTGAGGGAGAAAGAAGCAAACACAGAGAGAAAGCTAAGTTTGTCTGAAGTGGTGGCCAGCTGGGTCAACTCTCATTCCTCTATGTCAGCGAGGGAGTACATGGCGGAGGTACGGAGAGAGGGGGGAAAAGGGGGTAGATCCAGGAGGGAGGGAATCCAAGAAAACACAGAAGAAAAGAATGATAGAAAGACATCAACAGCAGATAACAAGGAAGTGAGATTAAGACCATTAGTCACATACTATCAGGAAGAGGGTGGGGACACGCAGATAACTCTGTGCTCAGCAGCGTTTTGTTTTTTTCCCCAACCAGCAAGTCTGTCTGTTTCATCAGTGTCTTTATAGGTGATAGTCAACTTGGACTGAAGAAAAAAACAAATAAAAAAAAACAAGGTGATGGGGAAAATGCTTCATTTTGAATACTCTCAAACCTTAGACCTTTTTAATTCTGCCATGGGATGTACAGTGGCCAGACATTTCAGATCATTTAAAGCTCTGATATACTACAAAACTGACACGGACGTGGACTCATACACGGTTGAGTTGATACTACATTGGGCATTTGCGCATGATCTGAACTGCAATCTGAAAAAAAAACGACTATCTAGCGCACCTCTCTGGCTCTTTTCACCCAAACTGAGGCTCAATTGTCACTTAACTGGTGAAAGTGAAGCCAAAATAAAATATTCCAACACACACAACCATACAGAGTGATGGCAGTGCAGCAGCATCACTTAAGAAATGGCAAAGGCATCAGGATAATGTGTGCCACCAGCAGCATCTGAGGAAATGCCTCTAGTCTCTGCGTTTGTGTCCCTGACAAACCAGCCTCTGACACATGTCACTGAGCATTAAATCTCGTCCTCTTCCTCGTCAGCGTGCTTTCTAGCAATCTCTCCCAGTAATCTTCCATGTCAGAGTCAGTCATGTTTAAAGGTGGAGAATGGGCTTCTTAGAACATGAAACATGAGGTGGTCAGATGTAATGTGATAAAGTAGATGAACAGCCTATATGTGTTTTGCCTAATTATTTTATGTGTGTCTTATTAGATCATGTGTATATATACAAAATTGTATTTCTTTTTCCTTTTGGCCATTTTTGTGTGGTTTTTTTTTTCTGCACTCTTGCCTAAACTCTAAGTTGTTGTCCATTATCCCATCCTCTTTCAGTCACTCTGTTTTCTGATTTGTACATGTCTGGAGACAGTAACTTTTAAATAAAAATCAACACATTAAAAAATAAAACTCGTATCGATATATAATATAATCGAATTGTTCTAGAGAGAATCGTGATGCATCTAAGAATCCATTATTTTTCCCACCCCTATTAATGTGTGTCACCTCTTTGACATACACACGGAAAATGCTAAACTAGTGAGAAGGCTTCCCCTGGACCAAAGCAGGAGAGAGAAGAGGAAAGCACAGCAAAGTTTCCAGACAGCCAGCTGAGCGCACTGGACTGTCACAAGATTGCTTTTTATAGAAGTGCTCTTTATTGTGTCTATTTCTGTCTCTCTCTCTCTCTCTCTCTCACACACACACACACACGCAGCTTATTTTGCCCTTTCACTTCCTCTGGTGCCCCTCACACTGTCCCACAGACAGAAATAGGAAGCGTGTATGAGCAGGGGAAGTTGTCAATATAGAAAACGGAGGAAATCCTTTCGTCCTAGATTACCTTCTCTCACACATGTGTACAACCACAAAAACACACACACAAAGACAATTAGCATATTGATCAGAGCAGACTCGACTTGAAGCCATGGAGACATTAACTAACCACTCTGTCACTCAGTCTATGTTAATTCCATACAATGTATCATTTGTGTGACTAGATTAGGCTAACATTAAAGAGAATTGAACTGCCACAATGGCAAACAATCAGGCGAAAATATAGCTTCAAAGTGGCCAAAAAGGAACGAAGACGACGTACCAAGCCCAGCATGGATAGCTATTACTCAGTCTCCCATTCTCCTGCTTCCTGACTCATGTAAACACACACAACAACTTTCAGAAACTACAAACACAAAATGCACGCTAATAGATTTCTCAAAGGGTAACCACACGTTGCTATTAGCTCATTATACACAGAAGGAGCCTGCATGCTCGCTCAATCACTCTCTCCACTCACAAACAGAACCATTCGCGTCCCAACAGACCGGACACATGCATGCACACGCAAAACACACATGCACACACAATTAAGCAGCAGCATGGGTGCTCAGCAGGATTTAGAGGACAATTAAAAAGCTCAATTAGACTTCTATTCTTATTTCCAGAAACAAGTGTATTACAGATGGCGTGGCTCACTCCTTTGCGTTTAAAAACACACACTTTGCTGGTTCCCTCCTGGGAGACAACACAGGGGAGATGTATTGAGGAGGAGGGGATTTGATGTAAATATGTCTAATGGTGCTGCGTTTGCCAGGCTGTTGAGATAAGTGCCCGACGAAAATGTATCCCACATCCTTAAAATGCAATATTGCTGATACTAATATGATTTTGCATGTTTTCAAAAGGCAATTCACTTGGCTTTATGGTGATGTTTGCTTGCTCAGTGATTGAAGATTAAGACAGACTGCGTCTGTGTTGTTTCACAAATACATTCACAACTTTCTTTTGCTCCCTATCTCACTCATTTCCTCCCTCCAGCCTTAAACTATTTACAGCTCTGCTTCTCAAACCCTGCCCATTCTCTGGCCTTTTCTTACAAGGTTCCCTCTTTGCCTTTCTTTTCTTCCTCTTCCTCCTCCTCCTCCTTTGCGTCGCTTCCAGTAAAACTAAGTATCACATTCCCATTGTCTTCCTCTCCTGCATCCTCCAAGTTTTTTCCGATGCCAAGTGTGTTGTGTCATCCGCTGCATAAATCCACTGTTTGTGTGTGTACTTGGGAAAATTGCTCTTGGCCAGGTCACAAACTTTGAATAGACGATACCTTTCCATTCAGGAAAAAAAGTCACAAGACACACACAAACCCACACATGCAAGAGGCAGATGGTCCAACCTGTAGGTTTTCCACGGCCCATTTGCAGAAGGGCAATGCTTCAATGTCCGCCCTAACAGGGCGCGCACAGAGAGAGAGAGAGAGAGAGAGAGAGAGAGAGAGAGAGAGAGAGACTCACACTCACTCACATATGCAGAGAGGGCAATAAATTCAAACCAGCACAATACAACCCCCGCAACGGACATGGTGGGAGCCACAGCTAATGCCAGAAAACATACCAACTTCCCGAGTTCATCTAGAGGTAAACTTGATTCACTCCCACAGGAGGGCATGTGATGCAGTGCTTCAACGATGAAGGAACTAGGCACTGTAATGAAAGACTTTTTCTGCCATTCAAAAAACTGCTACAAGCTGATAAACCTGATTTCAACAGCAGCTGGATTATTTTGATTTCTTTCACTTTTGTTTATTTATTGTTTGGCAGTTAAATGTATTGTCAATACTGTGGCATATTTTCAAAGTCATTCAAGTTTAGCAGCTTATGGAAGATAATGTAAGCTTTCAATCACAAAGACAAAGAAAGCAATAAAATGGGAAATCTGTGGTTCCTGTGAGTCACCAGCAGTATCTACAAAATAATCTGAGATCTTTCACCTGTCATCGTTTTGTGGATTATGGTTGTAGAGTAAAGACTGTAGGCCTTAC
Organism: Sander vitreus; assembly: GCF_031162955.1. Classification (NCBI taxonomy): domain Eukaryota; kingdom Metazoa; phylum Chordata; class Actinopteri; order Perciformes; family Percidae; genus Sander; species Sander vitreus. The sequence continues at coordinate 9,050,740 of NC_135858.1, forward strand.
TTAGAAGGTGATGAGTTGGTGGGTCTCTGAAGAGCTGTGAACTGAGATCACTGAGAAAATATCAGACGATAAGCCCACTAATATCTCCCTCTGGCGGAAACTCATCTTCTCTCTAATCCTTCCTCTCTGTTTCTCCTTATTTTTCTCCTCTCTTCAAACTGTCTTTTTCTCTTTGTCTATAGCGATGGTCAAATTGACCGCTAGCCAAGCCTTTTTAGCAGCTGATTGGTAAGGTCTTACAGAAAGGTGCCCTCAATTTCCACCATTACCTTGCTATAACGCTCTCTCTACCCACCCTAAAATCCCATGGAAGATGGTTTGTAACCCACAGCAGCCTGGGAGAAATGGACACACACACACGCACACGCACGCACACGCACGCACGCACGCACACACGCACACACACACACACACACACACACACACACACACACAGAGTGCTAACTCAGAGATGGAGCTAAGAAGTCCCAGTGGGAAAAGACACTTTCCAGAACATTTTACTCAATTTGCATTGCTCCTGGCTCCACCGCTCTCTCGGAGGAGAGGATATGGGAATGAAGAACAAGTCACAGGGTGTGTGTGTGTGTGTGTATCTGTGTGAGTCAATGTATGTGTTTCCAAAGAGTGTCATAACTAAGGGGTTGGAGAAAACATGTACGTCAGTTAAGTCCGCACTGAGAAATATGCATATGTTAATGCTTGAGAACAAAAACAAAAAAAAAGCTTGCTTGTGCATTTTAAAAGCTGCATACTCACTTGTTCAGCTACTACATCCATCTATCCAGGCATCCAGTCATTCAATACTCCATTTATTTATCCCCAAACTGTTTCACTGAATTCAGGTTTGACTGTTAATGAAATTGGCTCTATACAAAATGTGTTCTGAAGAGAGTCCCTCCATGATAAATGTTTAACACATATTAGCACTGGCGGACTTAACAGACTTAACTTAATGTGAATCAGAAGGCTGTAAACAAGCACGCAAACACACATTTTGGTCCAACATTCAAGGTTTCATAAAATCAGGACATGCCCCTTGTGGCTTTTACCAGTCTACTGAGGACGCTGCATTTCGAAACTGCCACACACAGGCACACACTCACACAGCGGGAGAGTGTGATGCAGGACCAATGCATTAGAGAGATGATGCAATGAGAGGAGTCAGGGCCGCGAGCAATCAGTCTGATTAAGTGTGTGTGTGTGTGTGTGTGTGTGTGCGTGTGTGTGCGTGTGTGTGTGTCGCCTCTCCTCTCATCTCCTTCCCCCCTGTTTCAGCTCTCCTATGTGATTCCCCACTCGACTCTTCCTCTCAGAGGAATCAGGCGGTTTTCCCAAGGTTTGACATTATATCATCTGGTTAGGTACACGTGGAAGTGCAAGTGTGACAAAAATACAGCTGCCAATTCATGAGGGGAGCCAGAGAGGGAGATGGGTTAGGTGGATGGAGGAATGGATGATGACAGTGCCCAAGTGGTTAAGGAGCCACAAGATTAACCCTGCATAACCCTGGGTGATAAAAAAAAAAAAAATACAGTATAAAATATATAAACTGAAAACGGTCTATAAAGTTTTGCAATTAAGTCACACACAGATATATATGTATGAGCTGGATTTGTAGATATGTTTACATAATGGTTGTAATACACCATTTTGTTGCTTGCTAGATGCCACTGAAAGAGGAAGAAGAGATATTTTTTTTTACAGTTTAAGCATTATGTGGACACAAAACTTTCTGAAAATAAACATTTTCAAATCAATCCACATTACTGTGGACAATATGTCTCACCTGATCTTTACTTTCTGGTCTTGGAGGTCACTAACAATTACAATCCTACCACTTTATCAGAAAGAGCAATCGAAAGCTAATTTCCCTTAAAGCCTTAACTCTAATCACCTAGAGGGACAAACAACAGCAAAGAGCTCCTGAGAGCTGCCTTCTTCCAAATGAACTCACATCCCGGCCCATTTCAATAATTTCAAGTGGATTTGTGCCTTTAATGTGCTCCTTAATGTTTAATGATGGAAAAGTGAAAGCTATGCATGCAAGAAAAGGCTACTGTGATTTGGGTTTCGCAAAGGAATCTCTGTATGATGAGTTTAGGACCAGGCATAACGGTGATGTTAAATGTTTAGATGTCTGTTCCAGTAGTATCATGTTATGTCATGGTAGTAGTCATACCAAGCAAAATGTAAAAAAGTGTACCGGTGAGTATAGAATTGATTTATGTTAACAATGTATGCAAGAGTATACAGTCAGCATTATATTCAAGACAAATCACTGCAGTAGCATGACATTAATAGTGTGACTGACTACAGTTCACAAAGAGCTGTGAATGTTCAGTATATTATATTATATTTGAAAGGACTATAGCAAACAGCAATCGGCACTGCTGCAATCGAAATTGTCTAGTATAGGAAGCACTGTGTAGGTTACATAACCTCACTAGGAAATTCTGTCAAGGATATGTGTAATAAATGGCATTATGTTGTGACCCACAGCACTGATGTCAAATCCTATTGTGAGGTCCGTGACACACTGACACAGACGGCGTGGTAAAAGTCTCAGAAAGAAGGTGAGTAGGGTACAATTGCAGCTGGACCAGTTACTGCACATGAACTTTATCTGGCTGCTTCTCTCCCTCTCTCTAACACACTTCTTTCCCAGCGGCAGCCTTGACCCTCTTGCCTCCTCTTCCCTCCACCGCGTCACTAAATGCAGCCATTTTGGCTCCCGTAGGGCCCATGATAGAGCTTTGGTCGCCTCCCGGTCACATTCATACCATTGGGCCTGTAATGAAACTATGGATTTTCCATCGGAGTCCTGACACTAACTGCCTGTTTGTCGTGCATCCAGTGTCTGCGGCACTATTCTGTACTGTATATATGGAGAGGAGAAAAAAGATTCCCCCTGCAACACCATTACTGTAATTCTTTTCATATTTTTTCTGGCAATGGGGGGGGGGGGGGCACACACTTCACAATTATTATATTGTCAAATATTACATAATTCCCACTTTTTATTAAGTTTTTACTAGGAACATTTACGTATTTAAGTCAAAATTCTATAGTGCAGTTGTAATCAAATGTTATATCAAAGCAATAGTTCAGTGTAGACTGAATCCTGTTTGCAGCCACTGTGATGTGCATGGTTGAGCATGTCCTCACAAACACAGAGCTCATCTGAGCACACAAACATGAAGAAAGAATGAACATGTCGACGGAGTTAATGAGCGAGTGTGCTGTCTCTGCAGTTTTAATCTCGCTCTTCCTCACATTTCTGTCTCCTGCTCTTTCGCTCCACACACACACACACACACACACACACACACACACACACACACACACAGGGGTAAGCATGACCTACAAGCCCACTTATTTCCAATCCCAGTTCAAACTGCATTCCCACCACTGTGCTCCTGCTGTATGGAGCGCTAACGTTCAGCAATGTTGCAGCAACCCAGTTTCAATGTTGTGACTGTGTTCCAATCCCCTGCCTGCACCACAAACATCAATGCTCCCTGTGACTCTCTCTCTCTTCCTTCCTCTTCCTCGCTATCGCCAGACGTGGCTGCCCTGACTACTGTTGCCATGGCAACCGAGGAGCAGGCCCACCACTGGGGGATTTGGAGACAACTTGGAGTAAAGACCCCTATGTTATTGGAGCCTTATTATTGGGTGTGTGCTTGTGTGTGCTCGGGTATGACTGTGTTTATTGTTGTGTGCTCAAAACCCTCTGATATCTTCTGCAGAGTAATAAAACAGGTCTCTCACAGGGGCATCGGTGCAGTTGAAAGCCATACCTCCACAACGGCACAGGAGGACAATTTAGAGGCAACAATGAAAGCCAAAGGTACACTCATATTTAACGTCAGACCCGACACTGATTTAACTACAAGGAAATACAATAGAGGGACAATTGAGTGAGAGAAAGAACAGAAATCAAAAGGGAAAAGAAGAGGGAAGCCAACTGAGGAAGAATGCACTCATCGCATTCTCCCCCTCTCCCTCTCCTATACACACCCTCTGTGCTGGCCCTATCCATTCCAAGGTTATCAGTAATCCAATAGGTTTCCCTGGAAGCAGGCAGTTTTCCAGACACACATCCAATATCCTGAAAGCAGAAACATCCGGAAGGAATTCCTACCAAGTGACACAGAGTTCCCTCTCTTCCTGTCTTTCTCTATGACAGGATGAAGGGGTTCCGCCCATCCTCTGCTATTCCTTTCATCTGTTCTGCCCATTTCTTTTTTGTGTCTGGGACATTTATGCGTTTCACATTCAAGCTCCAGTGCGTAGTCACACACGGTACATGTGCGGACTTCTTCCACATGAATACTGGTACATTTGCATGATGGCCCCAACACTTTCTGCCAATCATGTCTTTAAAACACCCTAACTGCTACACTACAGAAAGAAACCGTATTCTCTCAGCTCATGCGCACACACACACTCATAAACACACAAAAACCCCAAGGTTTAAGTAAGACGGTCTGGTGTTGTTTCTGGGCCACTATTTCCCTGCCAGTGACCCATAAATAGACAGCACAAGGCTCTTATGGATGATGACACAGCTGGGAGTCCTAAGGCTGAAGCTTGGAGCGAACACAGGCTGAAGATGCAGGGTTAGCATCAAACAGTGGGGTGGGGTTACATGGACTTAAGCTACATGGACTTCTTCACTAATGACAAATAATTCAATATCTACAAAAATCCATTGAAATGCACTGAAGAGGATTTTAGTTGGTGTACAATACAAGAAAGCAGCCCATAAAGTATTTACATGATGCTTTAACAGGACCATATAATGACCATCACTGTAATGTATAGTGTCCTTAGTTACTGCACATGCAAAAACTGCTGCAGTTCATGCAGAGTTCTCATGTTTCCTGCCCGTTTTTCCTATGGTGTGCACCTGTGTACTTGCATCCGTTAATGAGTGTTTGAGTGTAAATGTGTGTGTGTGTGTGTGTGTGTGTGTGTGTAGCCTCTCTCTGGGGACCCTGTTTGCAGTGCTTCAATTAGCCTAATCCACCAGCAACACATGGACGGATGAGCAGAGAAGGAGAGGGGTATGAGGATGGTTGGAGGGAGAGGTGACAGATAGGGGAGGGGAGACAGGGGAGAATACCCCCCCCATTTCACACACACACACACACACACACACACACACACACACACACACACACACACACACACACACACACACACACCCCTCCATCTTGGCAGTGTCAGTAGCTGGCCAGAACATTGTAAAACCCACAGGGAGGAGGAACCTGTCTCTGAAATGGCCACATGTGCTGTCGGAGGCCAACTGAACCATTTCTAGGGAGATGCTTCATTCAACCAGTAGCCAAGCTAAATGACCAATTAAATATAATGGTGAGGGCTTAATTGGTGTTAGCCAATTTAGAATGGCACTCTGCAATTAAGGTTATAGAGAAGATATGGAAGAGACTGTGGGGAGGGTCTGTGTACCTTGGTTTGCTAATTCAGCAACACAAACCAGTATTTGTGGCTAAGACCATTTTATGGTAGAGATGGTGTGGAGAAAGGAGGGGTGTAAAGTAGCCAGGTGAAGTGAGAATAGGAAGGGACGAGAAAGAGAAAGACAGAGAGAGTGGGTGGGGAGCGAGGGAGGGAAGGAGTAAAAGAGAGGACTGGAAGAGGGAGGGAAATAAAGAAGACGCACAAACAAATGCTAGCCTTGGGAATAGGTGCAATCAGCTCCGTCAGTCAGCTAATGACAAATTCCATGGAGGAAAGAGAGGAGCAGAAAGAGAGTAGCAATGGTTTGAGTAAATCAAAGAGAGAGAAAACAGAGGGGCTGGGTGAAAGAGACTAAAACTGAAGGGGGAACAAGAGACGGACAGCGAGAAGAGAGATAGATGCATACATGACTAATTAAAGACTCCATCAGTATGAAACATTTGAACCAAAGGAAAGGATGGATAAATATTTTACCATGAAGAAGAGACGATGAGCTCTCTCTTTCTCTCAGACACTCTGGATGGGGAGAGGAGGAATGCAGGGAAATAGAAAAGAGAGAGGCGATGAAAAAGAAATAACCCTCAGAGAGAATGTGAGCAACACTCACACAAATGCCTAATTCTTAATTTTTAAGGGCTTAGCAGATGGAAATGGTAAAGCCACAAGGTCAGCTGCACCAACAATGGAGCCATTAGCTGTTTCTATGCTAGCTCCACTAACGCTAAAAACAAGAACCTAAGCCATTGCTGGAAACAAGTTGCTCCTCTTAATTAGCACTAAATGAAATCTCAACTGAATAATTAGAGTGGACTTGCTGCCCTGCACACAATGAACTAATAACAACCGAGCCAAAGAAACTGAATTGAGTTCCTTTTAGCCAACTGTTACGCTAAAGATTAGCCAGAGGTTATTAGACCAGCATGGGGGATTGGCTTTCCGCTTGGCTATCATCAACTCTTATGCTAACAGGATTAGCCACAGGGTCAGTGCAACATGGCTAGCAGTGGTCAGGAGACGTGCAGGCTAAAGACAGGCAGGCTGAGGACAAGTTACAGAGCCAGCTAACATTGTGAAAAGGCTCCAGGCTGAGGCTTTTCCCTCTGGGGGACACAGGGCGGGGGGGGTAATTAGTTAAGACGGCGGGAGACGCCACGATGCTGTGTGAGAAGGATGAAAACAGGGAGCTGTTGCATTTGGAGTTGTTTGTTTGTGTGTGCGTGTGTGTGTGCGTGTGTGTGTGTGTATCTCAAGGGTGTGTGTATGAGGAAGAGAGAGAGCGAACTCTATGCCCAGCGCTCGAACATCGTGGCCCTGAAATGCTTCCAAAGCATATGATAGCCATGTGGCAACACATTGTAACAACAAACTGAAAATTATTCCAGTAATCACATTATCTGTTGACTAATAAAACCCTATAAGCAAATGTATGCAGGTGAACACAAACATGTATTTGATTGTATACACACAAACATTAATCATCTTAACATCACTAAACCAGAGGAACTAATCAAAAACAATCTATTAAGAATCTATTAGCTTGGCAATGGGTAATCTGATAAGCCCGCTACAGTCGCTTCCCATAGGAGTGTGCATGTGTGTCTAGTGCTGTCTGCATTCTTCACAGTAGATTAGCTAATTTGATAGTAACTCACATATTTACACTCATTTACACTCATAATTTGGTATAATGAAGATGAAGAAGCTTCTCACATCCTGTTATTTAGAGATTTAAGGGAACCATCAAAGTGCTGTGTCTTGTTCCATTACATGTCTGACTTCCATGCAAGTGTATCTCTCTGTAAACAGTTGATCATTCCTGCCACTTTATGGCTAAAGGGTTATGTAGCTTCCAAGTGCGGTTGTTAAGGGCTTGTGGAGAGCTGTACAGTCATTTAAAGACAGTCCTTTCTAAGCCAAAGCATATAATTTGAGCTGCTGGGCTTAATTGCAAGGAAATGAGCGTGCAAGACGTTGTGTGAGCATGTGTGTGCCTGTATGTAGATACAGCCACTGTGTGCCAAAGGTAATCTATGCCCGCTGTGCCAGTCATGCCTAACCCTCTGGACACTGTGCCACCACTCCAACGTGCCCCAGTGTGTGTCCAAGTTTGTATAGACCTGCACGAGTGTGCTTATTTTGGCTTGTTAGCTCGGGATACAACATCCCTTCTGGTGTCACCGTGTGTGTGTGCGTGTGCGTGTGTGTGTGTGCGTGTGCGTGTGTGTGCGTGTGTGTGTGTGTTGCCAGAAGTGAGTGTGTCCATGGAGCCTTGGCACTGCGCCATCCACCAGGTGTGCTGTTGGCTGAACATGTTGGCATGGACAGAGATATGCCAGGACACTAAATCCTCTACCCACAACTTCCCTCTCTACGAGCACAAATCATGCTCCATCTCACCACCAATGAGAATTTGCTGCTAATCTGACCAAAACCTTCCCTTATATTTCTCAATATGGAATTATAACACTTGACATATGAGAGTAAAATGTACAGAAATACTAAAAAAGTTAAACAAATGTAACATTGCAAGAAAAGCAGGGATTCTTTGATGTTCTATCCCAAGATGTCTAATGGCGATGACCTAGAAACAGGCTGGCCTTGTCCTCACTATGATCATGTGAGCATCCCAGCTTGCATCCAGACTCCACTAATCTTCCCTTAAAAATGGATTCTAGCATGGTACATTTTTTATTCATCTCCCTCGCTCTCTCTTTTCCTTTTGTCTCCTTTTCTCACTGCTTTCGTTACCTCTCTCCTCTATTCTTTACTTTGCCTCATTAACCCCTGGTAGTAATGAATTAGGATGGGAACGCCAAGGTAGTGAATGAGTGCCATGCAGTGCAGTCACACGCTGTTGGACGGGCTAAAGTGCATTAGCGCACTGAGATTATCAAGGGCTGAACTGTTTTCATCAATAGTATTAGCTAACAAAGGAGCCCACTGTAACTTATCCTGCGCTTTAAAAGTGATTAGCTTTGAACATTTTGCAGTAATAGTTGGCGCTGAGTTTAAGAGACATTTGTTAAGATTTGCATTTGAATCAACTTGCAGTAATTCATAGTGTCCCTTAATGTCACCAGTGCTTGGTAGTCAGGTAGGAAATATGGATCACTATGGCAAATGAGGCTCAGTTAGGGACACTGGTTTAATGAGACTGCGTGGGTGGATTTGTGTGTGTGTGTGTGTGTGTGTGTGTGTGTGTGTGTGTGTGTGTGTGTGTGTGTGTGGGTGGCATTCAATCTTTTAAGAAGACCCCTCATTACTGTCTACCCAACCTAAGGGCTACAACCCATTTTGTAAGATGTGAAAGTGCCTATGCAAGGTTGTGCATGTACTTTTACATGCAAACTTCTAACATGTGTGTACATTTAGATGTCTGTACTGTACTATGTACTGTGTGTGTGTGTGTGTGTGTGTGTGCGCGCTGCCCTTCTCTTTAATGAGAGAAAATGATTAGAGAAAAATAGCGCTTACTACATTTCCTCTCAACGAACACAGCGCTCAGCTATTATCAGGGAGAGGAATATTTGATCACAGAAGGAGATAGACAGAGCCGAAAGAGAATATGTAAGGAGCAGATCAAATAGAGAAAATGAGAGAGAGAACAGAAGCAGAGAGGTGACGTGAAGAAGCAATGAATGATTCCTTTTACTTATTCATAACTGTAGTTTTACAGTGGCTATTTGAGTTAGAATGAGTTATGGATGCCTTTTAGACATTTTTTTAACGTATAATATCCAACAATCTATTTGGCTGCTACTCCTAAACTGATAAAAGCAGAGGTGGTTGCACCTGAGGCCTGAAGTCACACCTGCATTTTATATTTACTGTGTGCAATTCTGCAATGATGCCCTCCAAGGCTTGAGTGTGTCTTTGTGTATAAATATGTGTCTGTGTGAGAGTCCACAGGGAGATGTCGTGTGCTTTGTTCAGTTGAGTTAGCCACACAAGTGGACCTGTCAGCAGATGGGGAAAAGACTCAAGCTGGCAATGACGCGAGATAATCGATATCCACATTCTTCAACAGGACACAAACATGCGAAGGCACACTCGTTGTCAAAACCTTGCACAGATCGGGAAGCTAGCTGGCCGGCTAGTTCATTTGATTAAGTTGATTTCATGCTAAATTGAATGGTAAGAAAGGGCACTTGTGTTGAGATAGGAAAAAATATACCATATATGCTTGGCCTGTCACGCTCACATTGTGGCTTAACAGGGCTGTATGTAATCTGAAAACGTAATTTAAAAGCTGTGCTGTCAGAAGAGAAACCTAACCGCCGCAGAAAATGACACATTTTGCTGTTAATTTGGGAACATCCTGATAAGATTGGATGACTGATGGTGCTCTGGGAAAGAGCTAAATTAAGTGGAAAAACTCAGTGTAAAATGCAAAGTGTAAATTATCTGTTTCGTCTTGGACGCCTGGTCTTAAATTCTATTCACTCTGTCGTATCTGATCCCTTTCATCATTCTCTGCATCTCCATTTCCCCAGTCTCTTTCTCATCCGTTCTGCGTTTGTGTGTGTGTGTGTGTGTGTGTGTGTGTGTGTGTGTGTGTGTGTGTGTGTGACCGCATGCAGTTGTGTGAACTAATGACCGAGGGCTACCAAACGCCTGCACAAAGCCAGCCTCTGTGCTGCTGCCCGGGCCATACAACTCATGGCACGGCTGGCTGAGCCAAATGATGACACAAACTACATACACACACACTCACACAGGAACAAAGTCACTATAGCATATTTTCCAGTTAGGATTTTCAGTTTAAAATTACATCGAGCAGAAAGATAACACGCATACCGAGAGCGATAGAAAGAGTTAACACACAGACATTTTTTTTTTCTTCATCCCTCCCCCTGGTCAAATATTATTAGTGTTTCCACAGTGTGTTTATTTGTTCCTTTTTGGGTGGAGGTCCTGCCTATAAAGGCTGGGAGGTGGACACAGACATTTGAATGCAAACCACAAAAACGTGCGCACACACACACACACACACACACACACACACACACACACACACAGAGGGGAGTTTGACAGGGCAGCATTATGCACCAGTAGAATAACAATCATCAGTCAATTAGGCCATGACATGGTCTCCTGATGGTGACACCGGCAGTCCCAGTGGAATACATCAGTGACTCCACACAGCAATATACACTTAGAAACGACAAACTGTCACTTATTATTAACCCCTAAAATGCCCCGTGACGTGACCAGCGTAGTTACTATAAAAACACAGTGGATGTAAAAGATGACACAAAAACAGATTTAATGGTCAACTACTGTAAGTATTTAATTACATGTTTTAGATTGTTATTATTTTTTATTATTTATCTTGCCTATCTTTATAATAGTTTTTAACAAATAAAACTAGCGACCAAACTCACAGTATGTCAAGAACCATCTTTCATAAAAACCAACTGTGCCTTAAAGAGGCCTACTGCATGGAGCAGCTATTACATATCAAATCCCACCTATCACTGTTCATGTTTAGAATGACGCTGCTTGGCTGATGACAGGGCTGATAGGGGTTCATGTTCTTGCTCAAGGACACCTTAACAGAACCAATGCTAATTAGTTTATGGGAACACTTTGGCTGGTGCAGAGGTCAACCATGTTATCTTTTAGTTGTTAGACTTTAACACTAAGCAACAGGCACTCTGCTGCGCTCAGTTTAAAAGAATAACAGTTTGAAGGACTTTAATTCTGCATTGATGAACTTTTAAATTTATATTTGAACAATAGTCTTACTTTGCCAGTGTGTATTGTTGTTGTTACACTAGTCATTAAAGTTTTATGTTGGAACTGACTGTTCCTGCTGTTGTAAGAAACCTTGAGATTGCTTCATTGATGCCCCAATCAGACGAATGGCAGCAACTTGCCGGCGCATCCACCTGAGCCTGGCACGGCCACAATGGGCACACAGCGGGCACTGGAGGCTCCTACCACCTGGCCCACCGGCCACATACACACAGCAGATGGCCCGATTCGGCCCCCTGATGGAGGGCGCAGCTGAGGAATCCTAACGTGCGTTTGTGTGTAAATGTGTGTGCAGTTTCAAAACAAGCATATACAATAGGTATTGGATTATTGACTAGGATCCTCTCTTTTGTCTGGTGTCCTCGGCCACCTATTGAGATTGTGTATATGTGTGCAAGTGTGTGTGGGTCATGGTGAATGCCCTTTCATTGTCGATGCTCAACAGCCCCTTAAAAGTGCAGAAGTGGCCCGAAAGAATCACTTGAAGGTCCATCTGCTCACTGCTTTACAACACAGACAGAGGCAGCTTAGTTATGGTGTTTCTTTAAATGGGATGACATAAAAAGGAGAAAGTAAGATATGATACAGCATGTAAAGCTAGCGTGCTAACAGATGAACAGGCTCAAACAGTGACCAATGACAGGCCAAGCCAAGCAGACAGAAAAAAATGAAACCGTCAAAAGGGAATAGAGGCTTTTAATCCTAAATATTAAGTGCAGTGGATGGCCGGTCCGCCGCTGTGTCCTTGACCGCAGCGGTACTCAGGTGACCGCTGGAATTAGTTCATTACACCAGTGGTCTCTTCATCACTTCCTTCTTTCCTCCGCCTGCTCTTGCTCTTCTCTCTATCTGCTCCATCTTCCTATCTATCCATCTCCCTTCCTCTTCCTGTATCTCTCCCATCGTCCCATCAAACCAGTACTCATTAGTTAAAGTGTCCCGTGTGTGTGTGTGTGTGTGTGTGTGTGTGTGTGTGTGTGTGTGTGTGTGTGTGTGTGTGTGTGTGTGTGTGTGTGTGTGTGCAGAGCACAGAGGGACTTCATTAGTGCATTAAACATGTTGTTTGTGTCACCGTCTTGTTGCTCTGGACAACCTTGAGCACTAGATTCGATTAAAAATAGACTGAGTGTAGATAAGACACGATATTAAAGCACTTCTTGTCCAGCCAAATTACAAATGGTGAGATGCTTCAGGTAAAATAATGTTGTTAAGGTTGTTTATTTTTTATCTATATAGCCATGATCATTAAAGTTTTCCCATTATTTTTGTACCTGCAAATACAGTGTTTTGGCTTTTTCAAATTCTGTCAATCCTTCCCCTTTCTTACTCTCAAAGTAAGACAGAAACAATCCTTTAAGCACAGTCATCCATCCTACAAATATTCTCCCTGTTTCTACCCCTCTCTTCCTTCCTCACCCTCAGGCATGGCTATATAAACAGCATTCAATGCTAGTGCTCTCCAGAGGAAAGTGTAGGAATAGGAACACGCTCCACCGTGGCATTATGGTCTACACGCACTCCCACAAAAGCATCAAACGCTAAAAACACACTCATGCAAAAAAACAGCTCCTGATGACTCAAACACCTTATTTTACTGATAAGATAATAAACACACATAACAAAATACTTATGGAAACAATTACCCGCAAAAACACAAGAGTAGAAGAGGATGCATGCCTTTTTTCTCTTCCTGCCTTACTGTTATTTTTTTCTAGCACTGCTATGATTCTCTGTGAGTCTCTGTGTGTGTGTGTGTGTGCGTGCGTTAGAGGTGTTGAAATTAATCGACGCATCGAATCGTGGACATGGACGATGCTGCATCGATAATCGGCCGGGCCATAATCGATTATTTCTGTTTACAATTTAATGCAGGCCTAACAACCTTTCTGTTTACAGAATGTTTTGTTTTTGAAGCTTGAAAAGCTATGAATTAAATATCCTATATGGCTTTAATAGAAAAATGTATTTGACGCATCGTGATGCATCGAGATATTGAATCAAAGACATGATAATCATAATTGAATCAAATCGGGAGATCAGTGAAGATTCCCACCTCTAGCGTGCGTGCATGTGCTCGTATGTCAGGTTTTAGATACTGTTCCTTCTATGCAAATAGAATTTTTTCCAAGACCAGATTTCTTGTTGTTTTGGGGGTTTTTTCCTGTCTAAAGCAGAAGGCAGCCAAAAGAACTGCAGGCTCTTTGGCTCCGTTGTTACACACACACCTACACAACAAACCTTAACAACCTGCTGTAGCATTGCTTACACACACACACACACACACACACACACACACACACACCTGAACCAGAGTGCACACCAGCAGAGAAGAAAAGACGATAGTTAAATAAATAAAGGGACTACTGCCAAGCTAAGTGAATGGGTGTCACTTTGACAAATGCACAGCGCTGAATCTTAGTCAACACTGTATTGTTTGTTGTCTCTCGCTCCACATTGCAACACACACACACAAACAAATCCATGCCATCACAAGCGTGTGTGACAAACACACAAACACGGCGTGCATACACAAACACGCATTAAAAGCACACAAACACACAGGCTGATTATACATTCATAATATTGAATGGATGACAGGTCTTGAGCAGTGCGGGCGGAAAACAGGGTGAATTCTAATGAGGTACCATTTACCCCGAGAGCTCCATCGTCCATAGACTGGATACACACCCACACACACACACACACACGCGCAAAGACATGACGAACGAATACCCAGGTTGCACACATGCATGTTACATCGACAGAAACTTAGTTATGGCACAATGTGTACATCTAACATACAATCGCCATGTCAACCAAGAATATCTTCAACACAATAGGGTAAAACAGATGCATCAGTGTGGTCAAAATGTGTGTCTGATGTTGACACAAATCCCAAACAGCTAGTGTGGAAATATCTATAAAAAAAAAAGACCACAAAAACCATTAAGAAATTCACTACTTAACTGCTCTACTATGTTTTATATATATATATATATATATATATATATATATATATATATATATATATATATATATATATATATATATATATATATATATATATATATATACATACACACATACAAAGTTAGATCAAGCAGAGTTCATCTGAAAGTCAGACTGTACCAGAACACAGAAAGTTGAAAAGTCCATCCATCCATCCATCCATCCATCCATCCATCCATCCATCCATCCATCACCACTCTCTCTCTGTCCTACCGTACATCTAGCCACCTGAATTAATCCACACTACACAGCTGACCAGAACAGAAAAGCCATTCACCAGTCATAGCTGTTGGATTGATTGAAGGCAAGCTCTTAAAATTAGAGGCGAGGCGGTACGTGGCATTGGGATACAGCAGTAACATTTTATGTGTGACGTGACTAACATGACAATCGATGAGGGAGTAGCCACAGACTTGCTTTAAATTGCTTGTTAAACGAACAGGTTTTAAACAGGCACTTGAATGCCCTGTTGAAAATAGCCAATAGCAAGAAAAATGGAGTTGTGGACTGTATTAATCTTAGTGTAAAAAGTGCCTGCAGAGTGCTTTGTGTAAATGAACAACAATTAAGCTGCAAGCATACAGTTCGTTAAGTGAACAATAACCACCACTGGCTTATTCAATTTATATGATAAGGAAAAAATGTGATATGATTTTTAATTTTGCCTTTTTAATGCATTTAAAAAGGTAGGAATGATATATTCCTACCTTCTTCAGTTTGCCATTCCGCGTGCCAACAAAAGCCACGGTGTTGCCACGGTAGTCGTATGCCGCCACCGAGGTCATGCCATCATCTTTGTCGATGAAGAGGGGCGTGCCCTCGATGGTGCTGGTTCCCCCCAGAGGCTGGTTGAAGTCCTGGCCGCAGAAGTTATCGTCTATCTGCAGGGGCTGGAGGAAGTAAAAAAAAGACAACAATCAGACAAGAGTTTTGACGGAAGAATAACATTTTTCATTGATTGATTCTGAGAATGTTATTTTTATAGTATTCATTTTGTATCCTAATAAGAAAAAAAGACAAATTTAAGTAGTTCGAGACGCTCTCTATGGGTTGGGTCAATTAGATTTGGTGTGTCAATTGTGTATTTAAATGTTCTAGAACACCACAAAGTCTATTATATCTTGTGTAGTTTTCTGATTCTGTACATTCACAGTGTACACTTCAAATAATGTCCTTTTTTGCATTTTGAAGCACGTATTTTTGTTAAACAGTTCAAAGTATAGAGAGAAGTACTGGGAGAGAGCAGGGAATGAAATATAACAAAGGTCCGGATCAAACCTACGACATCAAGTGCCTTAGCCCAGTCATTTCCAAGGAAGCTACTCATATAAATAAACCAGCAGAGCCATCTAAGAGTCCACTTGATACTTGTTTCCATATCACAGCGGGAATACAGACAGGGCTATAGGTGCATCATCTAACTTCCACGCTTTTACTTGATTATCTTACATGTTAATCAGCCTATTCAAACATGAGCCATTCATAAACACACCCTTCTTTCTCTCAGAACAGAATCCCACCGTGCAAAACCTTCAGCATTTTCAGTCACGGCGGTGACATGGCGGTAATGCTGGTGACCATGTGACAATATCTGGAAAATTCCAGTGTCACGAGGGGCCCATCGCCCCAGGCAATCCGCTGACCCATATGATGCCTTAACCACTCACCACTCACAAACACAGAGCATAATCAGTTGCCAATGAATTAGGGTTAAAGTGCCACAGACAATGAATGGTTTGTTAAACCGACACATTTTGTACAGACAGAAATTGACAATTAGTTTGATAACCGATTGTTTAAGAAACACCCACGTGCTAAATATTAACTTTTTCCAGGTTCTCAAATGTGAAAATTCCACATTTTTCTATGTTTCATTTCATTGTAAATTCATCATTGTTGGGCTCCCGGAAATTGTGATGGACATTTCTGACGCTTTATCACCTTCTTGAAAATAATTGTTTCAATGACAGAAAATGAAAGTAATAGCTACTAGCCCAATGTTTGATAATAAACAACGTTGTGTGTTAATAAAAAAAAAGTACTTATTGGATGCTGCTGTGGCAAAACTGTTTTTGACAGAGACCAAATGTGTGTGAGTGCAAGAGTGCAGGCGTGTGTGTGTGTGTGTGTGTGTGTGTGTGTGTGTGTGTGTGTGTGTGTGCGTGTGTGTGCGTGCGTGTCAGACGCGAGGTTGCTGACTGACTGCTAAAGTGTAAAACTCAATGGGCGTCAGTGTGTCAACCAGAGCCAACAGATGCATGTGAGTCTCTCTCTCTCTCTCTCTGGGAGTGTGTAAATGGCGGAGTAATCCACAGTCTTATCACTACATCATCTGATTGATCCACACAGGAGAAAAGATAACACTCCTCTCACTCACTCTCCCTCCCTCCCCATCTGCCTAAATTGCCTGCAGCTCAGCACATGTCAATAACCCGTTATTCTCCCTTTTTCTACTTTCTCACTCTTTTTCTCCATCTCCTTTCAGCTGATACAGTAACTAAGCAAACATCCATATCCCCTCCCTGTCCTTTTCTACCTGCATCCATCCATCCCTTCTCGCCTAATCGCTTTGCATCTCCCTCTTCATCCATCCCTCCTCGGCAAGTCCACCTCTGCCTCCATCTCTCACTTAGTTGCTACTCTTTCTTCTGTCCTGAGCACACCTCTTTGACCTGCATTATGTTCTCCAAAGAGTGTAGAGTGTGTGTACAGGGTGGAAGGACTATTAAATGGAGTCAACAAAGAGCTTGCTCTCTCTTGCTCTCCTTTTTTGTTCCTTTGCACAATGATGTGACAAGGTAAAAGCAAAGAAAAAAAGAAAATAAGACATTTTTATTTGAAGTGTGTGTGTGTGTGTGTGTGTGTGTGTGTGTGTGTGTGTGTGTGTGTGTGTGTGTGTGTGTGTGAGACAGGAACACACACAGCCATTACCTGAAACATCTTTTTTTGTAACAAATAATCGCTTTGGGGCAATTTATTTCCACTGAACAAAAGGCAACTGACACCACAACACACACTGACAACAACCCATGTGAGGACCTGTAAACCTACGCGCACACACCCACACCCCCCAAGTCACACATTCAACCAAAGCCTCCCTGTTATTTTCTGCTTGTACACACAGATTTGGCTACAAGCAACAAAACAATTCCTGTCGTCTTAATATGAAATACAACTGGGGGCAACAATTTTAAACCATATAGTCATGGGAAAGAAATCCATCAATCTGGACTAGAGTCAACCCCCCCCCCTCCCCCCACATACACACAAGCAATCCAATGCCGTCAGAGCCTAAGGAAAACAAGTTAAACGGGTTAATCCATCTTCTATGGAAGAGACTCACTATCGGAAATACTTTATATAGCAGCCCCAAGAGTCCATAAGGGTTAAAAAAAAAACACCACTACACACACAATGCACGCACACACACACAAAGTAGCTGATACAAGTCTCTCTAGGGCACTGGAGGGTAAAGGTGCTATAGCATTTCTGTAGGTCTAGAAGGTTTAAACAGCATGGATCAGCATGGAATAAATGGCATTTCCCTTGAGGTTGGAAAGCATTTTAATGGAGGATAAATTCTAATGTTGGTTCCGCAATTTAAGGCACTAAAAGATCCCCATGTGAATAGGAGATGATATTTAGTATGGAAAGAATATTGCCCCTGTGGTCTCTGCAGGGTTATTGCCTG
Source organism: Sander vitreus (assembly GCF_031162955.1). Lineage (NCBI taxonomy): Eukaryota > Metazoa > Chordata > Actinopteri > Perciformes > Percidae > Sander > Sander vitreus. The sequence continues at coordinate 9,068,684 of NC_135858.1, forward strand.
GAGAACGTATTTAATGTTCTGCAGTGTTTTCAAAGACGCCGAACTCCGTCAGGGATGAAAGAGTTAAGCCAACAACCTTCAGCTGACTTTGGCAGCAGGCTCTTACAAATGCAGAAAAGGAGGTTTCTCGTTTAGATTTTCAAGGGGTGCATGTCGCACTGAATGAAAGTTGTGGATTTGCAGTTTACTGGTGCTTGGTCTTTTCTTCTTAAAGTGCTCATATTATGCTTTTTGGCTTTTTCCCCCCTTTCCTTTATTGTGTTATATATCTCTCTTTTGTGTGTTTGTTGTTTCATGTTTATAGGTTTACAAAGTGAAAAAGCCTAAAGTCCACCCCAAAAGCACTTACCATCTCCAACAGAAAACACTGTTCAAAAACAGCTCTATTGTAGTCCAGCCTTTACTTCCGTGACGAACATGCGTCACTTTATAACACACGTTATAATGCTCGCCTAGCTGCTTGCGTGGCACACCCACATACTCTGCTTCTGATTGGCTAGTTGTCCTTACCTAGCTACTGCGCATGTGTGACTCCCAACAAAGATGGAATAGAAGTGTGATGCCTCACTCTGTAGCTAAAACAGAGAGCTCAACACAGGGTGAAAAGAGGAGCTGCAGCAATGTGCAGTACAACAAAAATATGGTGTTTTTGAAAATTAAACCATGTAAGCCTTTTCTGGTACAACCTCTAAATACAATTATGAACCTGAAAATAAAGATATTATGAGCACTTTAAGATCCTCTCCCAAAAAAAGGGTATGAGTGTGTAAAAACTAAAAACATGAGCTAATGATGCTTTTTTTCCTACCACTATTCTAATCACTTTTAATCTATTATTTCACAAAGAAGCAGGTTTTTATTTAAAACATTATTGTACATTTGTACATTGCATATGAGGTTTGCAACCAATGCTTAATTTCATTATTGATCAATCAAAAAATCAATTGCTTTGGCTATAAAATGTAGCCAATAAATGAAGCAAATAAAGCAAAAAATGCCCATCACAAGTTCTCAAAGCCCAAGGTGACATATTCACTTGTGAGAAGTTGTAACCAGTGTACTTCTTAATTTTTTTTTAAAACCGGTAATTGATGATCAAAATAGTTGCCAATTAATATTCTGCCAATCAACTGGTCGGTTAATCAACAAATAATTTAAGCTCTGCTGCATACCCAGACTGAAAGAATCTCCCTAAACTGTTCATATCCAGGCTGAGAGTGAAGCATTGTACTAACAGTGTGTGTATATACAGTACATGTGAGCTGTCAGCTGATAGTCATGGTCACAGAGAAATGTGTAGCCTAGATACTGCTGATACAATATATGAAGATTACACACACACACACACACACACACACACACACAGAGTGGTCTCTAGAAACACCTAGTCGAATGTTGCTGGCTAATAGCCACAACTGTGGTGGTTTACCCTGGGTGGAGCTGCTTCAGCCACTTCACACTGCAAAACGATGAAATGTAGTCATTCATATGGCACCAAACACGCGTGTCCACACAACACAGCCCACAATAACAGACTTACAGATGTGTGCTGGTTGGCCCGCACTAGAGGAAATGGTTGAATAATCATTCCCCTATGATTGCCATTTCTTTAACGTAGTATGTCAAGAAAATATGTCTAGGCACATAGCATGCCGACCTCAAGTGGAATTTGTCAATAGTAACCTACATTCAGAAAAACATATGGAAACAGCAGAATACAATACGGGCTTATGTACAGGAGCTTGGTGTTGTTGTTTGACCACACTGCTGTGAAGTATGGCTATTAAGGAAAACATGTACGGCAAACACAAAAACACTAGTTCATTTGGCAACGTGAATTCATTGGGCAGCTCGTGGCATTAACAGGCGCTATGTTTCTCCATAAAAACTTGTTTGTGCAGAAAGAAAGACACAAAAAAATATGTTTTTGTATCATGAAGAGCTGGAAAGGAGTGGAGAGGACATAAGAGAGAGGGACAGAAGTGGCTGATATTAATGCACAGCATGGTTTAGAGACAAGCCTGCAATTCATTTGAGTGTGGTTGCCTGTGTTCGTTCGGGCAAGCATGTGTGTGTGTCGCCGCTTTCCTCACTAGTCATAGGCTGTCTCCTTGTCAAGCCAACAGACAAGCACCCATTTCTTACAGTCTTAAACATAACGTGTGTGTGTGTGTGTGTGTGTGTGTGTGTGTGTGTGTGTGTGTGTAAACAGGAAAGACATTAAAGAAGTGGACAGCAGGAAACGAAAATGATGTGGCACCAATAGGAGCAGTTCCTCTGTAGCTTTCCACCTTGTTTTCATATCAGATGATGGTTTTCACAGTGTTCCCACACAGATACACACACAGTACTAAGAGTATATTGGCAGATGTGTGTGTGTGTGTGTGTGTGTGTGTGTGTGTGTGTGTGTGTGTGTGTGTGTGTGTGTGTGAGTGAGTGAGTGAGTGAGTGAGTGTGTGTGTGTGTCTTTTCAATGTACAGCACTACCGGGCTCAGTGATTGTTGGAAAACGGGCAACAACCACAGACTGCCATAAAGATATTACAAACACACTACACATAAGTATGGCTGAGAAATATATATCACATACATACATGCATACAGTACATACACATATATATATATATATATATATACACACACACACACACACACATACATACATACATATCACTGTAATGACATTGGTGTTTTATTGATATGAATAGCTATGCAAAATGATATGGTTTGAATAAACAATACAAAATACTAATGTGATGCAAGCCAACACTTCATTTAACTTCACTGCTTCAAAGCATCGCTGCTTTGTGCCAATAAACAGCAATCCCCAAGAGAACACTGTACATCACATGCACTGAAAATACAGCATATGGATGTAAAAACAAGCACAAATCAACTCACAGACACACTTGCACACGTCGAAAACAACCTCTGTGTTTATGATAACAAAATGTAAAAGTCTCATCACTGACGTCACTGACGCTCCATGGACATAAAGTGTGTTTGATGGTTGTGTCTCGAAGGTGTTGGACAAAATGCATGACGCATTAAAAACATCTTGAGGGAAAAGTACAGTGTTTCTACAGGCTGATGATTTAAAACTCAAGACTAGAAGTCCAAAGTATTTACAATTCATGAATTGTTTCCTTCCAAGATGCTGTAGCTGTTTTCTAGAATATGTTATTGGATCCTGAACTGATCAATAATTTAGAAAAAGAGATGACTGCACCAATTCCATATTCATGGGTTGCAGGGCATATTGAGTGCACTCCAGGCAGACAGAGAAACCTCAAGGAGTTGGCACCTATTCAGAGAGCTGCTTCCAAAATCTGTCACCACATGTTAAGACCACAATCCAACTGAATGTTAGAGACAGAGGAGGAAAACTATATAGTGTATGGAGTATGAACAGGAAGAACTACACCCGTAAATGCATGCAAAGAAGCACACAGTCTGTTGGAAATAAACCGATGCCAATATAAGCTGACATAAAGAGGGCTGAGATCAAAAGATCGTCAGTTCAAAGTTCCACACCAGCTGGGAAATGTGGGTGGGGAAAGTGAATGAGTAACACAGTTCTTCCCTCCATCCTCAACCACAACAGGTGCCCTTAGGCAAAGTACTTAACCTCCGAATGTTCAGACGGAAATGCTCAGTGACCAGCAGTGGAAGAGTGGTTCAGCAGATTTAAAGGTTTCACACAGCAAAAGATATTTTAGGAAACTCAAATGGTTCCTTGTTACTGTAACGAGATGGTGCTTCTCAAGGGGTTTATCCTCCAATTCAATTTTGAAATAAAATAGAATTTTAATTAAGCAGCAGTTAAAAAGTATAGGCTATAATGTGTTGTGTAATGTGTTAAAGTGTTACCCAAATGTAAGTTCAAGTAATTATATATATATATATATATATATATATAAAAAGCATCGAAATGTAATCTATGTATCTATACAGGAACACCATATAGGAACCAGAATGTTGGTGGAAAAGAGCAGGTGTTCGCTTCAACTCACAAAACCGAAAAACCTCATGTATGACTGGTAGATGATTATGAAAAGTAGACCTCTACTGGCTGCGTGGGCGTACATTCGGCTCATTTACATGGGAACCCAACCATAAAGCTGGAAGCATATATGGGCATTTAAAAAAAAAAAAAAAACACCGTTTGAAATAAACAAACAAACACACCGAGACTATTAGCATGCGCAATACAGGCACAACCCCTGCCCCACATTCTCTGATTACTCCTGATAATGATGTATGCAACACACCACCCGTACACATAGTACAGATCAATACATAATTACAATGACAATTAGTATCATTAGAGGGGTGCTAGAGATGGGGATTTGTTGAGCTAAACACTCCTGAGAGAGAGAGAGAGAGAGAGAGAGAGCGGTCAGAGAAGAGCGAGTGAATTAAGCAGCTTAAACACATTCTGCATGTGGTCTTTTCCAAAAGGTTTTCTATTGTCCTTTAATAATGGTATGAGAGCGACACTTGAGCACCGAGTGGGTGGGACATTGTTAGCTCACACATTCCACTGCGATGCAATCAAAAGAGTACCCTGCATACAAATTAGCAAATTCCGATTTTCAAATCAAATAGCCAAATATTAACCTGACATGACTCATTAGTACCAGAAACATTTAAGGCAACCCACCTGATCGGTGTCGCCTAGCTCAACTCATTTAGACTGTCAATTAACTCCGGCTCAATTAATCAGGTCTAATTACTTAAACGCATTTGCCAGCACATCCTTTTAGATTAGGTTTGCAGAAATAGGACTGTGTTTTACAAAGACCACAAGTGAGTTACGCTCATTAGATGATATTCATAATGATGGATTTAATAAGGTTAGGAGCTGGCCAATTCCACTTGTCTTTTCTGAAACGACGTAATGAAAATCTGCTCAGTTTGCTTAAGGTGGGCTCATGGCGTGCAAAATGTGTGTTGGAACCTCTAACAGCAAAGCAAAACTGTATCTGGGAGCGAATCCAGGATCCAAGAAATAAAGAGAACTCATTGTGTTCTCTATTGCATCCCATTCAGTGAGTCAGTATAATATTCTCCGATAGTGTGCGTTCTTATCAGCCATAAGTAAAAGGATGGGTCACAACATTTGCATCTGCTATCCTGCTGTAATTAGTCTCTAGGGTGCAGCTCACCACAGGACGTAACTCTGATAGCCATGCTCCTCTCAGCAGCTATGCTGACTCGACAAAACACACAAGACTCAACGTACACTGATAACTTAAAGTTCCAGCAGCAGAAATATCTGGAAATCTCACCTTTGACACTGATGGTCATGGAACAGCTAGCCCATGCAGCATAAAAAAAAAAATGAATGCTTGAGATTGACTCGTTTTTTGTTGTTGCTATGATTGATCTTCGATTGATTGATACATTGGCTTGTGACAAAGGTCAAAACATCACCATCCATCTGGTGATCGAGAGAAAGCTTGGTACTTTGAATAGTATTGTGTCAAGTATGAGCCTCATGTAGAGACAAGTACAAATGGTGCTTCCAGCGAGCAAAAGGAATGTCCAAAACATTTTTTTTTTTTTTTTTTTTTATCTAAACTCAACCAATATTTCTATTTTTCTAGATGATTAGTTAAAGCTGCAGCGGATAGAAAAGACTGTTAACCGACAAGCAAACAACTGAGCCCCAGTTCAGCCGCCGGACATACTCTCGGACCAGTCGCGGAGCCTCTGTGTTGCGTGCAAACTCTGTGTTTGCAAATAAACTCTTATTTTGTCATGTGTTCCGAATGGGAAAAAAAGTTCCAAGGGGTAAAGTATTAAGGGAAATTTCACAATTCAAGGTGTTTTCACTGTCAATTTGTTAAACTGTTTTAACTGTCTTTTCACTGTTTTTTAAGTTCATGCAATAACTCAAATAGAGTCAATGAGTAATCGTGTTAAATATTCCAATGATTCAATATTGATTTTCAATAATCACAAAATAATGGTGATTAGGATTTTTTCCCCTAATTGAGCCGCCCTAACATGCGGCCACTTTCCTGCAACCGCTTGTGTGTCCGTGTGACCATGCAACAAACTTTTTGTAATTGTTTTTAAATAATATTGTTTTTAACTGTTCAACTGATGGTATTAAATCGGTCAAACTACATATTGTCAGTTTAGTCCAGTCACTTTAATGGTTAAATGGTTAATTATTAACACCCTTATTAGTTAAAGTAAGCTTACATAGCCTACAATTAGTAAGGCCAAACAGTTTATTTTTAACAGCTTCATTGCCCTGTATTAACAAAATACAGTCCGTTTCACAGCTTGCTTCAATGGATTGCAACGGTGTTTTGTATCATTTCCATGGGAAAAGGTATGCTATTGAAACTGAAGGCCGCAGGAAGGAGTGGGCAGGATTTGGACGGCCCGTCTTCATATTCAGCATTAACTAAATAAGCAATTAAAAATGTTTGACCAACATCAGAATGTGAAAGGCATACCAAAAAAAATGCTAAGCAATTAGAAAGTGCCTTGATCAGCAAATATTTCAGACTGTCATGGGACATCTCTACCAATAACTGTTGTGTAGTGTGCTCAAGCTAATATGACCACAGTTCCCTGTGCTTCCCCAATGTTAAATTCCATGACTTTTCTATGACTTTCTATAACTAAATAAGTGTTTTCTACTAACGGAAAAGGTTACAGCTGGCTAGTTGAATGTTTTGCATGCTGTGGAGAAAAAGCTGCTGGAAATCACCATTTAATGTTAGTAAGAAAATATATCTGCAAAGTGACCCCTAAGGAAAAAGATCCCCTGACTTCCTCTAACTGCAGGACACCTCTATAAATTCAGTGATATTAAACACCAAAATACTTTTGTTGTGTTCCTGAATCCTCCTTATTATACCACCTACACCTAGATATACACACCCTGTCAGATGAGCTAACACACACACACACACACACACACACACACACGACATGACAGAGAGCTGTGCCGCTGAAGAGGACAGTGTGCTGGCCAGGTGACGGACACCGATATTATTTGTGCAGCAGCCAGCGGTCAATCAACCTCTCCTCTCCTCCCTCTATCTCCCCTCGTTCTGTCATCCGCCCTTTTCTCCCGCTGTTCTTGGCAGTGGTGGCGAAAAGATTTCTGGGGCTATCACTCTTCCTCTTGTCTTCCTCTTCTCGCCGTCGGTGAATCACTGCCTCTCCTTCAAGCACACCCTGGCTGTAAAAGGCTTGCTGCTCTCTCCTTGGCTGGTTTTGTTCTCTCCGTCTCTCCCTTCATGCCATTTTATCTGTTTATTCCTCTTTCAGTAAAATCCCCATTCTTCTTTAAATCCCTGCCTTGCTAGCTATGGTTATGTGTAGTTATGAGCACTTTTTTACACCGATTGGAATCTGACTGCTTTTGTCAAGTCTAAAAACTATAAAATCACACAGAAAAACTGTTGAAAATCAGATTTAAAACCGCTGCAGATTTAAAAGTGCAGACACGTTAAAAATGCACAAATCTAGGCATGGTCATAGCAATGTGTACACTCAGTGCTACAGACCAGGTTTGAGAAACTTGCCAATTTGCCGGAATTCTGGACAGAGTCATCAACACTGCTGCCTTTTCCTCCTTTTTGTGCTTTCTTTCTCAATCTCTTACCTTTTTCCTTCAAGCATCTTCTGTGGCTCGCTTTGTGAATTTTCACACTCTCTCTGTCTCTCTCATTTCCTCAACACCATCCTTCAAATTCTCTTTCGCTCTCTCTCTCTCCTGTGCCCTGCTTTGGCATCTAACTCTTACTCTCTCGGACTCCCTTGTGTCCTCTAATTTTTACGCCTGCCCACGTCCTGCAACTCTTTCTTTCTCTCCAGTCCCTCTCTCTGGTTCCACCTGCCATCTTTCTCATTTACCTCCTGAAACTCATTCATCCTTTCTTATGCTCACCTTTCTCTTGTCTCTCTCTCTCTCTCTCCCTGTGTGGAAATGGTTTGTATTGATCCACTCTCCAACAGGGGAGAAGGTCGGGGGTTCACTAATAAAGCTCAGGGACAAAACAGAGACACACAAACACATGGGCGCATATACACACAAAAGATAAATATAGCCAGGTAAGAGGGCTGTAGTGATGAATGGTGTATATGTGTGGACGTGCGTGCACGCGTGTGTAACCCACATCTTTTTATACCAGAGCTGCTTCTAATATGCCCAAACAGCCACCATCTCACTGTACCCATAAACACATCACCATAATGACGGCTACAAGCTAGAGATTATGATCCAGCACAAATATGACAACACAGGGAGATGACAGAGAGCCTGGCCATCCATCATGGCTGTGTAGCTAACAGCTGTCCAGCCCCTGCCCCCTCCCGCCTTGCCCTCTTCACCGCTCTATGGCAGGGTCAACCTAAACGTATTCGCCCTCCACCCCCACATCACACAGCCTTTCCCACACTGCAGTTGAGACTTTGTAGCCTAGAGGTTAGAGAAGCGCGTTTGAATTCCTTGAGTAGCTTGGAAATCTGGGTGGGGTTCAGTGCCAAACACCAGTAGCTTAGAGAGCTGTGGATCAGGAGATTACCAGTTTATATACCTAGATCAGCTGGAGAAATAAGGATGGGGAGAATCGTTTTGTAGGTTAGTCCTTTACTTATAGTCAAACTAATTCCACTAGTAGGAGAATGGCTTCTATTAGCTGGCTAGTACAACTCTCAACTTCTTTTGCCATTTCCCTTCTGCTGTCTGATTCAGCCTTGTCTGTGTCATGTTGCACAGCACCAGCTCCCACACTGAAAAATGATATCAGGCATCATAGGTCGGATTTAAGGTCGCTCAGATCACTGACTGGGGTTACGGTCAGTGGTGGGCAGCTGACATTAGGTCACTGCTTAGGGGCAACGTGGCAGACGTCATTAACCTGAACCTGAGCCCTCCAAGCCTTGCTGCTGTTGTGGGGTCAGCCAATCAGCTTATCTCTGAGGCTATTACATCATCATTGCTGACAGCTTATATGGGACAAGAGTTTTTTGAGAAGATGTTTAACTGGTGATACATTCTGAGTGAGAGGTTACGGTTGGATGCTCTTTCTGCAAAATAACTGTAACAAATGAACAAAACTCACAATGCATGCTGGCTCACAAGTATGTCTTGGGACACTTAAGTGGAAGCCCTCCTTAATATTATTGGTTTCACATGTGCTTTCCCTGCTATAACAAGTTAAATGGTCTACAGGCTGCGTTGGTAAGGCCGAGTTAGGAGAAATGCAAACCAGTATGTCTAGTTTGGGGCCTTATCAAAAGCAAACACACTGCCAGGGATTTTCCTGCATAGAGAAACTTTTGGCACCCCCCCCAAAGAGGTTTTCGCCAGCCCCAAAGGACAATCACCAGTACCAAAATGGTAAGAACTGAGAACAAAAATGGCAATTCAAATCCTCTCTAAATGTGTTTAAGAGCAATTCACCAAACAACGTTGAAAAAGCAGAACATAAACTTGAATAGGAGATTCCCGTTGATTTATTCAAATATTAATATCATTTTTTACCAGTTTTGTTAACTGGGGTTTTATTAACTCAAGCATAATATACATTTTTGTTTATTAAATTGTTAGCAATAACAGGTAAATGCATAGATTTCTGTCAAATAAGGTAACACACTGGGCGCCTGGGCAGCTCACCTGGTAGAACGTGCGCCATATACAGAGGCTCAGTCCTCGATGCAGCGGCTACAGCTTCGACCCCAACCTGCGGCCATTTGCTGCATGTCATTACCTTCTCTCTCCCCTTTCGTGTCTAAGCTGTCCTGTCATAATAAAGGCCTAAAAATGCCCCAAAAAAAAATCTAAAATAAAAAATAAGGTAACACAGACTCATTGCCTTTATTGTATGTGGACCGGTAATGCTTACTGCCGTGCGTAGTCTCCCCCCCACCCCCAAACGGCCCATTCTGAGCCAGGAAAAACCCAAACTACACAACCATTTACACTCCTTTGGAGGTCTCATAGTCCATCTATTGAGAGTTATCATGATGGCAATAATTTTCCCCTCTAGCTAAATGCTGATGAGGTAAGCAGCATATCAGCAATGCCATTATCTGCCTACCGTGTGCATTTGCACATACAGTACAGTATTTAACTGGCCAAAACAGAGAGCTACCGGATGATGTTGCACTGCACCGCATACAAAGGCAAAGTCAAATTCTTTGCTGTACTTACCTGCGATTTGTACAGCACCCTGCACCAAGAGCTCCTGCTGCACCAGTGCAAAGGTCTAATTGAAATAAATGAGATAGCCTGCTTTGTTGCCTCAGAGCTATTGTCAGTGTGATTGGCACAAAGAAAGAAAAGCACAAAAAAAGAATGAAGACAACTACTGCGCAGGAAAGAGACTACATCTACATCAGGTGGCAAAAGAGAGGAAGAAAAGGATGTGGAAGAGGACTTTGCTGGGTCATTCACATCACTTATGCTACAAAACACAACTGTGCACTCAAGCTAATAAAGACCTATGCAGAGAAATTCTTGTCTTAGTATCCCACTCCTTAGTTGCATCACAGGGTGAATGATGCGTGGCCGGAAAATGATGTCACTGAAAACGATGTTACTGAGACGGGTGGTTAACGTAGACTGAGGTACACTTAACACTAATAGATGGATCAAAGACATAAGAGGCCTACGGCAGATACAGCCTGGAGAGAGTGGGTAAGCAAGGAGACAAGAGAATGAGGCATAATAATAAAAGTATGTGAGCAGGTATATATATGTTCACAATAGAGAAAACTAGAGTGTGTGCTGTTGTGCAGTTCCTTAAGGTCTCCAGTGTGAGTGCATGTGTGTGTGTGTGTGTGTCTGTGTGAGCGGGATCCTCTGTAACGCATGCAGGGCCATGCATTGTGGATCAGTTAGGTAAAGCCAAGACTAGCTCATGCTATCCCTCAGGATCTCACACTGTAGTGCACCGAACCATACTGTGTGTACGTATGTGTATGTGTTTGTGTATGAGAGAGCTACTTGAGTGACATTTCACAAATCCAGAGGACTGGGCTAATGATGTCCCCTGTCTGACTAAATCAAAGCACCAAGAGGTTGTGGGGAGAGGAAAAATGAGCAGAAAAAAAAGTGAAATAGAAGACAGCAGGAGAAAGAAGTAAGAGATGTTCATACTACATTAACCAGTGCAGGACTGTAGCAGTGGTCCTTATGAATGAGCAGACTGTTTCAGGGACACTCGCCGACATCAGGACTAGTTTTAAATATTTGAATGTCTACTTTATGTGTGTATACTCTAGGGCTGTCAAAATAATTATATAATAATTTCGACTGATTATTCTGAGAAAAAATAACGCAGATTAATCCATTCCATATTGACCTTTGACCCGGAGCCGTTCTAGCCACCATTGGACTGTAAAATGAAGGAGGGAGACGAGAATGCGCTACCTGGATCATTAATTGGAACATTTACTTCTTCTTCTTCCTGCCAACCCTGGCTACTGAAATCTGGTGCCACTGATATGTCTGCGCTTCTCGCTGATGCTCTGAAACAGACGTTACGTTACAACACAAACACCGCTGCACGTGACGCTAGTTAACACTATACTCAACAGCAGCTAACGTTAGCCTACCGCTAGCTAGTAGCTGGATTAAACACGGTTAAAATGCTGACAGCTAATGCTAAACGGTGTAAAGTGTGACTGTGTTTTACTGTAGAGGATTCAACACCGGTATGTAACAATCTGCAGCTGCCGTCGGAAAAACAACACAGACGGTGCGTTCAATGAAACTGGTAAACTACAGCCTTGTGGTGCATTTGAAGTTATTGTAAATGTCCTTTACCCTGGTTGCTGTTTTTGTCGTTCAACAGCAATTTACTAGTGAAATGAGTTATTGTTATTGTTATACATTATTATTAAATCATTTAATTTTGACCATATGACCTTAGCAATAAACAAGCCATTCTTTAATGTCACCAACTGTTGTTTAGTACCCTTTTTTTTTCTTTTCTTTTTTTACTTTCTTAAAAAGTATCGGTTCAGGCACCGTTAATTATGTATGCGATTCATTTCGATTAATTAATCACAGAGTATGTAATTAATTAGATTAAATGTTTTAATCGATTGACAGCCCTAGTATACTCATGTATGTTAACAAAAACATTTTCAGTCTTGAGAAAAGGTATTGCACGTTTGCCAAAAGCAATGGTGTTGTACTTTTCCATTACGCTGGTTCCTAAAGATCCAACTAACGCTAATGCTAATGCAGTCTGCATCGATGTCAACATTTTACCTTCGGAACACAATATTTGTGCCTTGATAAGTAAACGGATTCACTATAAGGAAAAAGGCTGTAAAGAAAGTAAGTACTCTAGAGAATTCAAAAAGCAGATTTGAGCTTACCGAGTTGATGCAGGCGAGCTCCTTGTTGAGCAGCCAGGGTAAGGAGAGTTTCCCATATCCCTTGTAGCAGGACTGAATTCTTTCTTTGATCTTCTCCTTTATCCTCCTGAGGGTGAACAGGCACAATGCTGACTCTTTGGGTGGTTTGGCCCGATTCTTCTGACCCTGAGAGAAGACTGTGAAGAGGATGTCTTCATTCTCAGAGATCCCCAGAGAGTTGGCCAGCTGCCGGCCTGGACGAGCCAAGAAGGCATCCTGCACCAGGCGGTATTCTACCCCATCTTTTGTGCAGCCAATGGGGAACTCAACGTAGGAGTAAAACTTGGGGTCGTCCACGCAGAGGCGGACAATTTTCGAGGTGAAGAACTGCTCTCCACTGGCATCAGGTGAAGTCAATTGGGTATCCAGCTGCATTGTTAGATAATAGACAAACTGCTCGCTGCTGAAGCTGTAAACATAATAGATGTCGAAAGCAGGGAACTTGGACAAAGTGTCAGAGGGAATCTTCAGCTGAGAGGAGACAAACTCATCCTGATAGACAAAGCTGAACATGTCTGCATTTTCTTCATTCTCCATCAGCTTGCGGCTGGACAATGTGGGGAAGTACTCAGACTTGCCATCAATGGGGGTTCCGATGAAAAGTTTGCTGGTCGGACTGTGGGGGGAGCTTATGATGACCCCGGACATGGTGCCCGACTCTGCCATACTGGAAAGGTAGTGCTCCTTGCGGTGGTGGGGCTCGCCAAGCTTAAAGAGGTCATCCAGACGTAGGAACTGGCAGATCCCCTGCGAAGTGCTGCCACAGGCAATGAGGCGGTTCTGTGCGTAGTCTATGAGAAGAAGCTTGTTCACATTGGGGGTCTGGGCCAGGTCATGAGGGCAGGACTGGACACTGGGCGGAGGGTAGCACTTCTCATTGTCCACCACTGGGCCAGTCATGTGGCTGCGTAGTTTGGTCAGGTTGCTAGACAGCTTGAAAATCCAGTTGACAGCTCCCACGTAGACTTCTCCAGTTTTGTTGTGGATGGCCAGATGTGTAAGCCCCCAGTCAGCAGGGGAAAATCGTTTGAAGGGTGGGGGTTGGCCTCCAGAGAAGGATGAGCTCATGATAAGCAAAAGCCCCAAGAGGAGGAACAAGTTCCCCTGGCCAGGGGAAGCCACTGACCGAGCTAGGGGGCACATATCTGGGCCGTCTAGAGGCAAGGCTTAGGGGGGTTGGAGAAGGAAAAAGAGAGGAGGAGGAGGAGGAGGACTACAAGCTCTGGTACCAAGACCCGAGTCAGGATTTTCTTTCGTTTTATGCTCTTCTGTCAAGGAATAAGGGAGGACAGTTTTGAGGGATAGAGAGAAGGATAAAGGGAGGGGCAACAAAACTCCTAATTCACTGTCCTGTTCTCAGCGTTGCAAGCCGTCATCAGGAACATCATCCACAGAGGCACGAGGTGGGAGCCCTGGAAGGCAGAAAGAAAGAAAACACAGTGAGCGTCTAAGGAACATTTCGTATTGATTATGCATCAAGCAGAGACACAAATTGCAAAGCCAAAATTAGAAGAAAAAAAATCAAGCTGACATTTGCCCCAGTGATAAATAAATAATATCAAATCAAGTCTGGAAGGCAAATGGCTGTCTGCATTTAATTATGAGTGAAGATAGCAGGGGAGGCATGGGCCGATTATTAAAGGCTCTGTATACATAATGGGAGTCTTGCTGAAATGAGTTATAGACTCACAACATTGAACTCTTTAATATTTCATAACTTTTAACTTTGCCATGGTGGCTTTGGAGGAGGCATGCGTTTGAAAAGGTGCCAGTGGGCACTGTTAAATTGACAGCAAGCAATTTATAGCCAAGTTTGCTCGAAGGCTTTCCTGCCATGGTTTCAATGGTATCAACACACTATATACAGTAACCCCTTATTGTAATTACGCTTGCAGTTCTGGCAACTGTATCCAGGCATCAGGCTCCCATGGCAGTACAGCAGGTCGCAAGACACACTGCCTTCCCTCAGGGAGCTACGATCACACAACAAACTATACATAAGGACAAATATAACTTCAGCAGAGATAAATATAAACTCCCTTGACTGAGATGTATGCTGGAAATTCAGCATGATTCTTCTTTTTGAAAAGGTCCCCAAATAATACAACACTCTTTCACAGCCAATCCTGCCCTGTCTCTTCAAACATCAATCACGGTCCGTATACTCAAAACATGCCTGTCTCTTGCTATTCAGTTACCTATATGATTAAAGCAATGCTCAGACAGACAATTGTACTGCATCAAAAAGGCCGACCTCATAGTTCTTTTGATATAGACCCCTCCGGTAAAAAAGTTGGACCTAGCTCAACTTCTGCTGCAACAAAAGTATCCGGAAACGTATTGCAGTGGGAAATCAAATACATTTAAGCAAACATAGCAGATAAAATACCTGTGGCAACATGCCTGCACCAACGTATCCACTTGGGTTTCTTTCTTTACACAGTTTCAGTCTTAATGTAGCCCAACACTGCCCACATTTCAGTGGTATGGCCCAACTTCCTTCCTCACTGCTGTCATTTACCTCTCATACCAGCTAATTCTGATAAACGACAAATATACATTTACTTAGGTCTGCTTTCATTTATGAGCTTCTCCTGAATACACACATATATTTCACACAGCACACACTGTACCCCATAGCTGGTATCTCTTGACAACCTGGGATGCAGACAACGGAGGCGGTACAATAAAGGGCAGGAGTGAAATAATTTATAGGATGGAGGTTTTTTTACGCGTAAAGGACAGGGAGGAGGAGAAAAGGAGGAGTCAAAAGGGAGAGTATTTGCTCCTTTGGGCGTCCTCCAACGGCAATACGATGATGATGAGGAACAGGGTTTGCCGGGCCTGTGCTGCTGCTTGACAGGCCAATCATGTTCCTGTAATACTGGGACATTAGTTCTCCTGTAAATGCTGATTATGCAAAACAGGACGCAACTCTCCCCCATGGACCCCATGCTTCAATTTCACCTTGACTATCAAAGTGTCTGCAAGAAGAGCTGTTTATGACCACGCCAAATCAGAAAAGATGAGACACACTATAGAGAGATGAGGAGGGTAGGAAGATGGTGAGATAAAGGAGGCAAAAACATAAGATAAAGATAGAGGAAAATCCCAAAAAATGATAGAGGGGGGAAAGGCGAAGAGGAATGTAGGGTTTTCCTTTTGTTTTCTCCTTATCTTGGTTTGCGCCTCCTGCTCTCCATGTGGTGAGCCACAGGAGCAAGGCTATCCGTCTATCAATCACCAAGCATACAGGTCAGGCAGTGTGGTTAGTTTACCAAGCACTGAGGGATGAATGGGTGGGTGTTTTAAACACTGAGGGAGAAAAATGCCCTTTTGGAAGTAATGAAAGAATTAAACACCTCAGTAAGAGGAGTCATTAAATTGCACATAAATTTTAGTCGCTGCTGCTGCAAATAGTGTGTGAGAGAGAAATGAATGAGAGAAATGAATAAGAGAGAGAGAGAGAGAGAGAGAGAGAGAGAGAGAGAGAGAGAGAGAGAGAGAGAGAGAGAGAGAGAAGAGAAATAGTAGTGGCGATGTTCATGGAATAGCAAACCATAGCTCAGCTGAGACAAAGCTGGCAAGGTTCAGGGAGAGGTGGTGTCATCCAATTTCCACAATTGAAAGGCCGGGACAAGACGTATAGGAGAGAGAAAAAGCAAGATGAGAAAGAGGAGCAGATTAAGAAAAAAGAAAGACAAATGAGATAAAAAAAGAGGAGGAGAAACTGCATGGAGAGAAAGACCGAGAGAGGGAGCCAAACAAAAGGCAGCACTTCTGCTGCATTTTAAGTTAATCAGAGCTCTTCCTGCGCTTGAATCAAACACCAGGGTAGCCCCGGGGATCAAGGTACCTTAATGTAGTAACTGCAGACAGAAGGGCCTGAGAGGCAGTTATCAGATACACCCTCACTCTCCACTCTGTGAGATTAAAACGACTCGACGCAGACAGCGGCCCCTTCGACATAAGCAGACGCAATAAAGTGACCAGCCAGCCTATAAAAAAACTAATTTCTTGCTCAACGGTACAGTCGCGCCGCGTGACAAAAGCAGATGCCAATTTAAAACATGGTGGCACGTAGGCAGGCCGGCTGCCTCATTTGCCTTTGTCATTTCCAAGTGAGAGAAGCAGAATGAGGGAGCGGGCAAATGCGAGAGCCTGATAAAGAACGAATGAGAATGTGAAAAAAAAATCGTCCCTACAGTAATCCCTCTTCATTTAGGCCAGCCACAGCTTGATGTAAGAGAGTGTGAATCGCACAACAAATTGCATCTGGGGGTCTCTGGCTGCTTGTTATCTATCCCGGTAATAAGACAATGACATCACAACACACGTTAGTGAAGTAATGTCTTCACAAATGGGCCCCCAACTACCTCTTTCTCAATCCCTCCACTTCCCCCCCAACATGGCAGAAATGCCAAACTGTCGAGGACATAGTCAATCACCTAGCTTCTTACATACATTCCTCTTTTTTCTTAAATTCCTCCGTTTTCCCTATACCTCCTTATCCCTCTAAACCCTCTTCAATTTCAATTTCCTCCAGAGCTGAAGTGAAATGGTGGGAAGACTGCTGAAACAAGGTTGTGAGCCATATCTGGCACCATCAAGGAAAAACATGTCAATCATTTTGGGCTGGAGCGTGTCTGTGGCTTTGGGAATGGGCAGCCACCATACTGGGGGAGCCGTGGCCGTTATCACATCAGGGAAAAGCATTAGAGAGGACGGGCTTTAAGGGGCCAAGTTGATTGGATTTGATATTGGGACGCCCTATCAATTGACAGGACTGTACTGTGTCTCTATGGGCATTGGGAATTGGAATGAGGGATTGAAAGGGAGGGAGAAGACATAACAGAGGAGGAAAAGCGTAGAAAGGATGGGGCTTTCAGCCTTACTATATTTTGCTTATTTGCTAAACATGCTAAAGAGTGGCGGGAATTCTGAGAAGGGATGGGGGGGGTGTTCTCATATACATTGTGAGGAAATTTCAGAGGCTGGTCAGCTGTTGGTGACTCTTGTGAGCTGAGCTGGATCAACTCTTCCTCTTCTCCAAAGCAGATAAACCTGTCCGTTCAGATAATGGTCGCTCCTCAGCCCTAGAGCTGTGCTGATTTATTGCCGGTGGCATATCAATTACAGCACTCGCTACTGGAGGGGAGAAAGAGGAGGAGAAGGTGGCAAGAGAGGGATGATGATGAGGAAAGAAGAAGAGCAGCACTCAGACAAATCCTCTACCCTCTGCACTGCATCACAACATGTGGGTCACATCTGGGATAAGAAGACGAGGTGAGAGGGTGGAATTGAGGGTTTAAAGTAAGGGAGATGGATGTGTGAGAATAAGGGAATACGGCTATGAAAACTAATGCAAATTCTCAAGACACACAAAGTCTCATATATGCACAAAGTCAATTATTGTAACCCAACCATAGCATAATTCACAATTCGGAGTTCATTGAAAGCAATATGATTTAAAAGACACACACTGTGTGCACTTCAACCCACACACACAAACTGCATATCTTCTCCTCTGCGCACAAAATAATGGTCTATACACACACACACACACACACACACACACACACACACACACACACACACACACGTGAAAAAAGATGCAAAACAACACAAGGAATTATGCACATGCAAATCTAAACACACATGTACAAAACCCACTCTCTTAATCGCCCCCACCTCTTCACTCTGCAGCCAACACACTCCAAAGATTGGAGATTGCCCAGGGGAGGAAAAAGAGATGGGTGAGGGGTGGGTAAAGGATTTAACAGCACGAGGAGGTGGCAGGAAGCGGATGGTGTAGTGTGGTTGGTTAGAGAGGAGGTAAAATAGAAGGGGGGGGACAAGCCCTGAAGCCTTAATCCTCTCCCAGGGTCGGCCTAATCTCACCGCCACTATCTGCATATATGAAGAATGGATTACCATCCCCCGTCACACTGACGGATGGATGGATTGAAGCAAAGGGATGGGTCTCAATCCCTGGACAGACAACACACTCACAGACAGACAAACAAACAAAAAGTCGGACTGAAGTTATTGCAGGGTAGAGGATGTGGGTTGCTCTCCAAACTATGTTGGTGCTTTGAGCAAATACAATCTCAGGCCTGTGCTCAGACACACATCACACTCCAGGTAGGCATGGTGCAGACTAGTCATTTGCAGCCTGGTTAGCCCACCAGTGTGACATATGTCAAGGAAGGGGTGGCAACAAAGCAAGGAAGGGGTGGCAACAAAGCAATCGGCTGAGGATTATCAGAGAATGTTCCACTGGAATATTATCAAAAAATATATAAGGCCATTAGTCAATGTCCATGGGATTTCCGTTCAAAAAGGTCCCTACTTTTTAATAACAGCTGAATTACAGCAGAATATGTATTAATAACGGAGTATGGATAGTATTTCTAGAGTGCCCTTTGGGGCAATATAACCAGAAACCGTTGGCCCAAGATCTGATATTCATTTTTGTGTCATTCCTTCATATCATTACTTTATTAACAAGAAAATTGACAAAAGGGCATTTAGTGATGAAAAAAGAATATCCGAAATATGAGCTAGCACTTAAAAGTGCCAAATTCAAGTCATCCAGCAAGCCAAGACAAATTTCAGAGGAGGTAAGACCAATTTTCAAGAGGTCGGACAACAAAGCAGTATTATATATTGTGGTATCTGGTATCATTTCCTTTCCTGCCTTGGCTGGGGGAACAAGCTGACTGGCAAGTCTTAAGGAGTATAAAAAGTCCTTATGAGTTCTGTTTTAGTGCCAACATAAATCTGTTTAGCGGAGGACAAGTGCTGGTGCCCTTTTTCTGTGGCAGGTGGCCTGCCAAAACAAATGCCTTGTTCCAGAGTACAAAAGTAGCGTGTGCGTGCGTGTGTGCATGTGTGCGTGTGTGCGTGTGTGTGTGTGTGTGTGTGTGTGTGTTAGAAAGTCGGGCATTGGAACAAGCCCCTTGTCTTTAAAGCATCTTGTTGGGCAGACTTTCAAGCCATCAGCCCAGCTGAAGTGATAAAACCTGATCTTGACCTGTCTAGCAGCTAGCCTTGACGTGAAGGAGTTGAGAAAAAGCTATGGAGTAGAAACACTGGTCTCAGACATCGTCCTTGCTTTGTTCTGCATTAGTTTTGCCCAAGTACGTAAGCCAAAAATACTTTCTTTACAGCAGACGCTTTACAAGCTGTTCAGCTCTGTTCCATGGAATAATGGAATCCAGAGATTGTTAAATGTTTTTGAAAGAATCATGAGCCACAGGTTCATAAAACACATAATAATAAACAATCATTAAAG
>NC_135858.1:9758382-9890882 GCF_031162955.1 Sander vitreus
CTGATGTCTACCTTATCTTTATAGTTCTTAATGGCAAACTGAAGAGGAGAACTTTGTGGAGTGAATGCAGTTGTAAAGAAGGAACAACCTGAAAGACTTTGTGGCAGTAGGAGAAGCGGGAGGTGTGTTTGCGCTCCATTTGGTACTGTTAGCATGGTCTCTGTAGTACGCCATCCTTACCTTGTCCCTTTTATTTGCTGCATCATTTTCCCCATACCCTCTCTGAGTCTTCACCTCTCCTTCTGTCCTAAAGTCTGCTCCCGCACCTTCTTCATTCCCTGCCGGTGTTTGCTCTAATAAGGGGAATTAGGAAATCCTCAGTATCCATGCAATGCTGCTTTTATCTCGAGCATCAACAGGTTGTGTGTTTTTGACACTACATAATACAGGCATCGTCCAAAATGTCAGCCCTCCCAGCGGCACGACAAGCCTCATTGGAAGATCGTGTCTTTTGAAACACACGCAACTTAGTGGTGCTCATTGGGGAAAAAAATCTTTAAAATCGTAGTATCATATTAACGGAGCAACTACTCACTTTGGTTAATTAAAACCAAGTTTATTTTGTATTCATGTCAAACTGCTTCAGGTAAACACTGAATGAAATAAGAGAATTATTATTGATCAGTGAATACTGAGGAACAATGTTGCCATGGTCACATCTACCCTGAGCTGTGTGCCATAATATGTCCCTTTTAATGCAGGGGAGGGTGTTAATGAAGCTGGCTTCAGATGTTCCCCAGCTTAATTCAAATGAGAAGGTTGGCCTCTTACTTAGTACTTAGTCATGTGTATTGATCTAAGGAGTACATTTTATTTTTGGCATTGAATTCTCAACTTTGCAATGTGAACCCAAGTCATGCCACATTCAATTAAAATGCCTGAACCAACAAAAAGCACTTAATGTAATGTTTGTAACACATGTATACGGATGAATCTATTAGCCATAAACTGCCTGTGTAGGTCAGCATGATATGGCTCCAATTATCGGAAAAAAAAGTTAAGTCACCATAAATTCTAATGTAATTGCAATTTATCTTTTGTCTTTTTTTTCAAAGATCTTCTTTTTTCTATTTTAAATTGGTGTTTATGTAATGTTATTTTTGTCAGATGTTTTGCAAATCAAAAATAAACAGTTGTACATAGCAGTGGGCTTCTGTGTGATTTATTTTTCATTACCTGTACATCTTTAATATATAATATGTCGGTCTATCAGTTTAATGCACTTTATGGACATGGCTGTCCATAAAGCTTATTTTCTTTGAGCAGCTAATTAGAAACTACTGTATATTGTTAGAAGAAATGAACGTGCAGTTTACACAAGAACATTTTCAAGTACATCAAACGGGACATTGCAGTTCATGGTAGATGCCAAACAGTAAAATATTTGTTCCATTCTGTTTTTGGGCATATGACTAATAAATCCTATTTGCCCCTCTTTTACTCACAAATACAGCTCTCTCTTCTTTAAAAGTTCTCTTTTTAAAGTTTTCCGCATTGGTCTTATTCAGTAAACTTTCATTATTTTCATGCTATCATTTGGCCGCCAGAGGGCACTGTCTCTCATTGTGCGCCTCCATTGACCCAATGACCTCTCTGATTGCAAACTGACGACTGCCAGAAAGAAACAGTTAAGATCATTAAGGTCATACTGGACAAACTCACCACAAAGTTGTGGTTTGTCTGTAGGGAAACACAATCACGGTGGTAAACACACACAGCAGGCTTGTATGAAGATATAGCTGACATTGTGTACAATATGTCGGAAGAGATTTGAGCTCACCTCAGCTCACTTCTCTCTGGCTGGTCATGTATGGAGCAAGATTGCGCGAGTGGTGATGTGCAGGAGGAACAAATAAAAGGTTATCAGAGAAATCCAGTCATTGCGCGACAGTTAATTGTCAGCCCTGGTACGGAGCAGAGGCACTTCTTTTGCCTGCTGATAAGGTTGCGCTCGTGCGGTCTGCTGAGCCGTTGCGTCTCTGCACGAGGTTAGATGAAGGAAAAGAGAGGCTCTGGTTGCAGCAAAATCCCTTAGGTGAGGGCTTTCTGGCTACTTTATCTCAAAACAGGGCAACGAGAAACGGTACACCATGTACTTTTCCACAGGGGATGTATTTCTGGCTGTACATTACCTTTCCATAGATAATAAGCATTACTGACAAATAGCAGTCTCATGCATCACTCAGGTGTGTAAAGGTGAACCAGCAACAGTACAATTTTAGGATGTCCACATGCTAAGTTTTCTATGAATAAACAGGCCAAATTGCATTCACATTCAAATTTTTCAGTCAAATGGCACTGATTTGCACTCTTTATGAGTTCATTCGGATGCTGGTTTATTGCTGAGGGAATATATTTAATTCCATGTGTTCCATGTAATTCCTTTAAAACTGCACTGATCAATGTTTTTATATAAACAATTGATTAAGATAACTAATGTTATAACTAACTAAAGCAGCTTTATGGTATAAAAAAAAAAAAAAAAGAAAAAAAAGCTCTAATGAACTCAATGTACATTACCTACTCAGTACCAACAACAAGTTAACAAAGACAAAGTTAGAGACTAGCTGCTGAACACAGTGGAGCGTTTAGCAGCTAAAAAGCCTGATATTTCCCACAGGAGTTGGTGGAGACTAAAATGGAGCATAAATGACAGTGAATGTTGGACATTGGACATTGTGGTGGACACAAACTTAACTCCAAATGAATGCTCATATTAGGCAACTGTTACCTAACATGTTTGCCACAACAACTTTATAAGGTCAAAGGTTATATGACACTGCAGCTCTGAGCAGCACATGTGCATACTGATAGACCATGGCCCAGTGGTGGAAGAAGTATTTTAATCATTTACTTAAAAGTATTAATACCACAGTGTATAAATACTCTGTTCAAAAAGTCCAGCAATCAAAATCTTACTCAAGTAAACGTACAAAAGTATTACTATTATATTATTATAATAATTTATTAGCTGATTTATATTTTGTATTAACAATGTGAATCTTCAATGTAACTTTTAAAGATAAATGTAGTGGAGTACAAAATTTGCGTCCAAAATGTAGTGGAGTAGTATAAAGTATCATTAAACTATCATTAAAATACTCAAGTCAAGTACAGTACTTGAGTAAATGTACTTTGATACATTCCACCACTGTCATGGCCTCTGTATGAAATGCCACTATATGTTTTCCTAAGAATGCCCTTGGCATAATAAGGAGTGTTTTATTTTTGCACCCCAGCTTGGGGCATGACTGTTCAGTTGGCACATAGCCGCCTGCAGGGGGATGTCAGTTGTGACTTTCCAGTAATAACAAGGGCGTGTTGTTTTCTGTGTGCATATCTCTCGTACGTCTGTGTGTGAGACAGAGAGGGAGTTTTATTTCAAACTAAACAACCAGTCACGATGAGAAGACAAAGCAAAAGAAGGATGCAGTCAGATCAGTAATGTGAAGCTCATGCTATGCATTGAATGTCTGTGTGTGCCTACAGGGTGAAAGAGAGAGGACCCTTTTTTCCACTTTTCTATTGATTCTGTGCCCACTTATCTAGATTGGATGTTGGATGCCCTTTATGCAAGTCATCCAAATATCATTAGGGTTAAACCCACCATGTGGTTTCGGTTTAGAATGTGAGGAACGCATGCATGGCCCGTGGATGTTTCTCTACTCTCAGGCCCTACATGGGGCAAAATAAATTCTCTGCTCTCATGGAGCTGAAGGTGGAGACGGAGGGAAAATACATACATACAGAACATCAATAAACCTGCGTTTTTGGAGAGGTTCTGAGATGTAGCACTCAGGAGGTAGCATTGCATGCAAGGATTGACTCAGTGCAGGGGCCACAGTGTGAATAATCATATTGTTTATTATTACAAAGCTGGCCGATTAATGTGGAACAGGAGGAACATCACATTTTATACATTTCTAAAAGAAAAATGTTAATTACAGTTGTGGTGTTTTTTCATTCTCTTCCTGAGCTGGACATTTTTCCAAAGAGGAAAGGAAAACATCTTGGCTTTATATTTCTGTTGTTCTTGTACCCTCCTTAATTTCCAGGCAAAAATAAGTGTGTGTGTGTGTGTGTGTGTGTGTGTGTGTGTGTGTGTGTGTGTGTGTGTGTGTGTGTGTGTGTGTGTGTGTGTGTGTGTGTGTAAGGAAGTGTTCTTGGAAAATAATGGCTGCAAAGTCGCATTAACAGCCAAACATTTCCTCTGTGTTTTCCCATGCCCTGTATTTATACTCTCAATGCAACACACACACACACACACACACACACACACACACACACACACACACACACACACAGTGTGCTACTTTGTTTATTCACTTTCTAGCCACTTCAGTCATGTGGTTGCAATAATAGCCCTGATTTCATTATACATGGAGTTTAAGTGGAAAGTTGGTAGAAGTGCTGATTTATTTCTTAAGTGTGGTTAATAAACACAGATTAGAACTAAAATTGCAGTTTCCGTTCAATGAGATATTTATAAGTTACATATATATATTTGTGTATAAGTCTTAAATTACTAATGAACTGTGCCCAGAACAAAGCGAGGCATTTAAGGTCTGAGATGCTTCACTGGAACAGTGTTAGGCCGGCTGCACCAGATTTAAATGTGTGTAAATGTGTGAATCAGAAGTAGGACTTTGCCATAAAAAAAATCCTGCATGCACAGCTGAACAGTTCTGGATAAATAATTATCGGAAAACGGATCTACTCCTATCAGAATAAAATCAACAACCTGATTACCATTTCTGAGTTTAGGTAAAATCCATGAGTGAAAAACAGCTTGTAGTGACACACTGAGAGGTTTCAGTTGATTTTTCTCACGACATGAGTGCAAGTATGGAAATGGTAGGGCAGAATTGCCTTATTTTTGACAATCTTCTCAGTATCTTCTGCTTTTTGTTGTTCACTGTCAATTCATGCAGCCCAAGGTTGAAAATAGTTCCTGTAGTAGCAAAATGAGTTTGGTCTAAAAACCAGAGTGAGTCTCACACCTATTTGATGTTCAGAAAATGAATGAAAGTTTTCAGTGTTGAAATATGAAACTGAGAAGTCAGTGAGAATCTTTTGAGATTGCAGGAACGTTCACCAGCTTCATGATTCACACGGTTTCCACCGCTGTTTTCCACATGGTATTTAACACAGATCTCACCATACACGGTATAAAGCTGGTCAGCTGCCTGATAATAAATCCCTGTGTCCAAACAGTACAGACTTCATCCTAAACAGGAAATAATCACTCACATACATCACTCTGAACATAAAACATTTATCACAGTTGGGGAGTTTTTCCTTATCCGAACCACGAGTCTCAGGATAGATGGTGTCATAAATTGCAGATATTGTAAGCCCTTAGAGACAAATTTGTGATTGTGGGCTATATAAATAAATAAAATGTACTTGTCTTTACTTGATCACTGTTTTATATGTTGTGTTGCATTTTAGTTGCAAGGTGGCATTGCTCAAGGGATGGCATTGTCGGTCAGCCTACCACTTTGGTCCAGAGGGAAATATCGTTATTGGTCCCCAGAGGATGAATCCTACTGACTTTTTCTCGCACAAAATGTTGTACAGACATTCATGTTCCCCTCAGGCTGAATTGTAGTAGCTTTAATCTCCTGACCAATCATCTAGCGCCATCATCAGGTCAAAAGGTTTGTCCAATATTTTGGTTTACGACCAAATACCTGCAAAACGAATGACATTCTCATCAGCCTCAGTTGTAATTTGTGTTTAGTGCTAATTAGAAAATGTTAGCACGCTAACATGCTAAACTAAGACATCATTATACCTGCTAAACATCAGCATGTGAGTCATTGTGAGCATGTTGGCATGGTGGAGAAAGGTAGCCACCTGACTAGTATGTGCTCATTGTGTGTGAGTGTGTGTGTGTGTGTGTGTGTGTGTGTGTGTGTGTGTGTGTGTGTGTGTGTGCAAGGGTGTGACTTTGGGTTGAGAAGTGGGGGGACACAAAACAGGGGTCTGGGGGTCCTCCACCAGAACAATGTTTCCATTTGATAAGAAAAATATGTTTTACTTTCTTTATTGTTTAAAATAGTGGCCAATCACAGAGACTTATAAGCTAAATAAAGTATCAAAAAATGTGAAAGTGGGGGGGGACACAAACAGGATTTTGAAAAGTTGTGGGGACATCTCCCCTGTCCCCAGTGGAAATTACGTCTTTGGGTGTGTGTGTGTGTGTGTGTGTGTGTGTGTGTGTGTGTGTGTGTGTGTGTCTGTGTGTGTGTGTGTGTGTGTGTGTGTGTGTGTGTGTGTGTGTGTGTGTGTGTGTGTGTGTGTGTGTGTGTGTGTATGTGTGTGTGTGTGAGAGAGAGAGAGAATATGATCTTAAATGTCATTGTGTGGCGCTCGAGTCGAGTGTCTCTGTGGTTTCCTGAACATTTCACATCTCAGGCTTGACTCAGACACACGAGAGAGAGAGAGAGAGCACGGAAAATATTGTCGTAAAATGAGCCACATGTCAGATGAACCGCTTTGTGGATAAACCAAACAACAAGTTTCATATTAAAGTGTGCTACTAGGTGTGCGAGTGTGTCTGTTATGGTTTTCCTGCAGTGGGACGGTGGCTGTGCAAACAAGGTCACTTCAAAAGTGATAATGTTGGCCTGTGTGTATGTGTGTTGTGATTGTTGCATGCACCTGTGGGGTGAATGTGTATCATGTTTGCATTATTACTTTGGAAATGTCTTAGGTTACCGATTACAAGTTACCCTATTTAAAATGTAATAGTAGTGTAACTATTTCAATTAAGTTAACAACGTAATGTAACTTATTACATTTAGTTACTTTGATTGATTACTTTTCTAATTTTCTAATGAATGTTTTTAACTGTAAACCATTTTCAAATGTTTAAACCTGGCAGTGTTATTAACCTTACAGCACAACTCAACACTTACTACTGTCAAACCTCTTTTAAAATCCTTCATCACATGTGGCTGGGTTGGTTCAGTGGGTAGAGCAGGCGCACATAAACATAAAGATTTTTGCCTCGACGCAGAGGTCCAGGCTTTGAATCCGACCTATGACGATTTCCTGTATGTCTTCCTCCTCTCTCTCCCCTTTCTCGCCTAGCTGTCCTATCCATTAAAAGGTGAAAAAGCCCCAAAAATAATCTATTAAATAAACTATATTTAATGTGACTGCTTGCGGTATAGTCTCGCATTGCCAGAGCCTCGGGAAAGAACTTGTTTTGGTGGAACACGTGTACGTTCAAAGGTTGTATTAGTCGTGCAACAGAAAACTCAGATTGGACAGATAGTCTAGCTAGCTGTCTGGATTAACACTGCAGAGATCTGAGGAGCAGTTAAACATAGTCCTCATAAATCTACCGGAGTTTAAAATGCCAACACAAAGGAAGCGGAAGGAAACGGACATCTGGCCGAAATGAGGGACATCCGGCGGAATTTCCGGCAGCACCGGAGCAATCCCGGAAATGAAACGTCGTCGATATAGACTAGCTCTCAGTTACTGTAAGACTACTTACAGGAACTTACATACCTGCAGATGTTTCCTGAGGTTAGACATCAACATTTTTGACGTCGATAGTATTTTGACCGCTGGCAAACATTCTTTGCATTGCATGAAATGTTTTTTTTAAAAATATATTTCCAGCACTGGAACACACTTTTATCCGTTGCTATAGTGGCAACTCTCAGACAGTTTGAGAAGCAATTTTACTGTCAGACGGGTGGCGCTGCAAATTCAAACAGGAGAACCAATCGAAAGCATCAGAATAGCATCAAACTTTACTAAACGGCTGTGGCTGGAAATAGCAAAAGAAGACATGCACTTATATTATTCAACATATAGCCTAGGTTTTTACAGAAAATATTCAAATGTAACCCCCAATGTAATCATAAACATTTTCATAGGTAACTGTCATTTAATTACACATTTTCGTTGTACAGTGTAACGGATTACAGTTACCTTTATTTTGTAATTAAATTACATGTCACTAGTTACTCCCCAGCCCTGCATGTTAAAGTGTATGTATAATGTGATGTTGATGATCGTATACCAGTACATCACACTGTGTAATATGTGCTATGCTCATTGTAAGTCAGATATACTTTGAGCGTATGTAAAGTGAGCAGCTCTCGAAGCTGTGTGTTCATGTCTCTGCAGCGAGGCATTTTCTCAGTAAAAACCACAGAGAGTGTTTCTGATCACAGCTGGAGGCAGGGGGACACCTATCGACCTCCTCATCAGCCCTGTGATCACCCTGGCCTACATGCAACAGAGAGACAGACAACACAACTAACACAGGGATGTCAACAAGAAAATGTTGGCTGTAAAAAGTCAGTGTTATAGACAAAATCTGATTGGGTCATTGGTCATCATGTGTCTTTTAATGTCTGTGAGTGCGTGTTTATTTAGATGAACATTTTATCTGCAAATTAGCCTTTCTTTGAAATTCCTAAACCTTCACCATCAAGTTGATATGGTGAACTTGTTCGCAAACAGCTGTCAATTTACACATCCAACAGATACAGAGCAACATGAGCATCCTTTTGGAGCATCTAATGAATGTATGTCCAATATTCACTCTCCTTTAGTCTCCACTAACTCCTGAGCAAAATATCAGGCTGCTAAATGCTCTACCATGTTCACCAGCTAGTCGCTAACTTTGCCCATCTGCTGTTTGGTGCTTGGCAGATAGTGAACACTGTTTGTTTAGCAAATTATGCCGATAAGAACAGTAAGGGTGAACCAAAACAGTAAAGGCACAGGCCAGAAAACCAAAGCAATTTGTTAAAAGGTGCTAAAATGCTCCGTTAGAGGGAAACTTCAGAGTTAATTCTCTGTGGGTTCATCACTATGAGTGACACATTTCACATACAATTAGTCATTTGATCCATTGTGAATTACAAAAAATATTGATAAAGAAAAATGACTACTTAATCATTTTGCACAAATGTACACAATTATAAAGTACACTGCTGCTGAAATACTCTCAGATAGTATCCTGCTATACTTAAAAGCATGCATGGTTAAAACGAATGTAATATGTGTAGTTATGTTCTGCTTTTACACTACTTTCACCAAGACAAACTGAAACACATCAGATACAGATATCTTTGTTAGCCCATTCTTAAATAAAGCATCCTATTAAAATTTTTAATTTTAAAAGTCTAATATTTAATTTGACTTTTACATAAAAAAAAATGACACAATTGCAGTGAGAATGTGTTCAACAACTCAAGTATTAAGGTAACAAGACAAGATACAGTACAGGTGGCCAATTGGTATTGTGGTGATGGAGAGGGGGAAGGCTGCATTTCCGCCAGCACACAGGTGCATTGTGACATGTAGCCCCTGCACAACTTTGATCTCACACACACACACACACACACACACACACACACACACACACACACACACACACATACCAACAAACACTCTACAGATGCTGAGATAAGTGTCATCTAAAACCACGGCGACAGTGGTATTTTCAGTAGAGATACGAGTAGGAGGGGATTTCACAAGAAGTGAAGCCTCAAAGGTAAAGACTCTCCAAACAAAGTGTGACAGTGTGATCCAGTTGTGTGTTGATAGTGTGTTTCAAACATTCTGGAGCAACACAAAGAGAGGGAATTAAAATGAATGCTGAATAAGGTCTAAATCGGAGAAAAGTACTTCTGCACATCTGTGTTATGTGTTTGCAGGTGTCTCTCTGTGCACGCATGATTGTGCATGTTTGTATCTACATTACATGTGTGGCACTGCGGTCCTCTGGCTGTATCTCATGATCATTGTGTGGTTTTGCCGTGCAGTTCTTTTTTAATGCTATTTTTTTCTCTCCCCTCGCTGTGCGTATGCTGAACAAAAATGTAGCTCGTCTTCTGAAAAATGGGAGTGGCACAACAAACCACATGCAGATGCTTTCTAGCATAAAAATACAGACTGTGACAAAGACAGAAATGTAACGTACAGATGTATATCTTGGCAAGATCTCCCCTTAAATAGGTGGTTAACAGCTCATAAAAGTGTTGAGGTGTAAATTCATGTGGATAAGTATATACTCTAGCAAATGAATACACCAACATCAAGTCATTTTTCCATGGTCCAGCTTTAACATACCGTATAAAGATGTAGCACAGAGCCAAAACCGAATGGCAAGTACCCTCTAAGCAAGGGTGACTTCATGTTATTTCCACTACCTCCCACACAAACACACATACACATAAAATGTTTTCAAATTATCTTTTTTTTTTCATTTCCTGAAAAGCAACAGTTTCGGACACACACGGTTTTTGCCTGACAGAGACGATAAAGGATCTGCAGTTTGTCGTCCTTGCATTGGTCTTGTTCATTCAGCCTTAACTTCCCAAGGCTGTTTCATTACAGAGAGCCCACTTAATCGGAGGCACATCCACCCAACAGCGGAGTGTTTCTGCAACAGCTGAGCAAAACATCTGCTGGGCCCTCAGTCCCAGCCAGCACGTTCTGGGGTTGATTTAGACCAACATTTGACATTAACCGATACATTTGTTGATTCCACTTCCAGAAACGTCCACCCGTTGTACATACTGTAATTCTCAAGTAAGACCCCCTCCCTTTTAATCATCTTTTCTGTGGCTGTACCTCGCCCCTCTTCGGTGAATCAACTGCCCCCCCACCCTCATGTTTCCCCCCTCTATACAGCTGTTCCTTTGCCTCATGTTGCACATTCTTTCATTCTTTAGGGCTCTGGTTGTCAGGGACCCATTACTCTCCTTCCTGCTGTGTGTGTGTGTGTGTGTGTGTGTGTGTGTGAGAGAGAAAGAGGCAATGTAACAATTTGAGAGGGATCTAGAGCCTGAAAGACAGAGTACAGCTGCATGGAGTAAAGCCCCCTCACACACACACACACACACACACACACACACACACACACACACACACACACACACACACACACACACACACACACACACACACACTCCCCCAGCTGTTTGCCTCTCGCCATATATTGCGGTCCCTGCTCGTCCTGTTCCCTCCGGTCCTCCCCCAGGTCCCGTAAGCACCTTCCTACTTCTGCTATTTTTAGCTTGAGAGACGGGGGGCTCCTTCACGGCCTAATCACAGCATCCACCGTGCAACCGCTTCCCTTCATATTTTCAGTACTCAACCTCCCCCTCCTTTGTCTCCCACTCTTCAAACTTCAGTCTCCATCCTCCACAACCTTTGGCCACGGGCTCAGGTAATATACTTGGGAATGCTAAACAAAGGAAAAGTGCAACACAAAAACAGGCACCGACCTGACAAACAACAAAGCAATTAGTCAGTGTTTGGTCTGCTGGAACAACTGTGACCTTTCAGGAAACTCCCCCTTTCTGTGAGAGACGAGTCGCCTCGCCGCTCAGGCAATCAGCACAACAGCCAGCATTGTGTGAGAGCGTTTGACACAGTTTGTGGGTGTATTTCTTCAAGAGGTCATCACAACCAAAGGGTTGTCAACCTTTGTGGTCTAGACAGCAAAAGTTATTTTGTTTGTCGTTTTGATATTGAACCTCAATACTATATTTAGTATTTTTAGTCTTGCCAGATTCGTAATCTTGTTTAAATAAAGGAAAAGTCTGGTTGTATTCTGTATTTTTCTTATTGTCAACAAATCCCATGAAATACTAACTAAATACTAACAAGTATTTGTTTGTGTGTAGCCAAGTCCTGATATAGCATCCTCTCAGCCACAGACCTCAGTTTATTTTAAAGTGCTCATATTATGCTTTTTGTCTTTTTCCCTTTCCTTTATTGTGTTATATATCTTTTTTGTGCACGTTATAGGTTTACAAAGTGAAAAAGCCCAAAGTCCACCTCAAAGGGACTTACCATCTTCCAGAGAAAACACTGTTCGCAAACTGCTCCAAACAGCTTTATTGTAGTCCAGCCTTCGTGATGAACATGCGTCACTTTGTAACACACGTTATAATGCTCGCCTAGCTGCTAGCGTGGCATGCCCTCATACTCTGCTTCTGACTGGCTTGTGGTGCTGACCTAGCTACTGCGCATGTGCGACTCCCAACAAAGATGGAACAGAAGTGCGATGCCTCGCTCGGTAGCTAAAACAAAGAGCTCAACACACAGTGTGAAAAGAGGAGCTGCAGCAATGTGCAGTACAACAAAAATGTGTTTTTTTAACATTAAACCATGTAAACCTATTCTGATATAACCTCTAAATACAATTATGAACCTAAAAATGAGCATAATATGAGCACTTTAAGTAAATCCCACATATGTCGTCCTGCTACTCACAAGACCACCAATTGTGTATTACAGTAGTCCACAGTTGAAAATAGTTTCTGACAAATGCACTATTTACTCGTGTTTGAGTAAGGTTTGTTAAAACACTACAGTGGCTTAGTTTAAGGAAATAACTAAGCCTTTTTATTTTAACAATCAAGGTTTTTTACAAATGTCTTCAAATGCGCTTTTCACTGACAGCCAGACGGACCTAAGGGCTTTTAGTAAATGAAAATAGGGTTGTGTAGAAAAGCATGTTTTTTATGTTTCTCTATTGTTTTGGTATTGGTCCCTGAAACTCAGGATTGCATCATATATTTCAAATGATACAAAGAACTAAGACAAGCATGAGGGAAATAATTGTTGGAGGCAACTCTGATGCTAAAGCAACAAAAAGAAGTTTTGAAACACTGCACACAGAGCAGAACATATTCTTGCAAATGCCATGAGGGGCAATCATAAAGGAGACGCATTATGGGGAAAAAGATGGTCATTCATATGCTGATAAGACATTTCCAGTATTGTCCTCTTCTTGTGATCTGTCTCTACTGCTCTGGCAGATAAAGGCGCCCCCCTTTCCTACTGCTCCTCCTCACGCTAATCTTTCGGGACTTTTAACAGCCTGTGTGCACCTCACGTTTCCAGATGATGCAGATCCTATTGTATTCCTCAAGGACTCCTAACCTGCTTCTTATCAGCTTTGACGTCTTTTTTGTGTGTCTCTCCTTTCCTCTCTGTGCTCCAAAAGGAACAGGTTAGCTATTTGTATCAACTCAAGCCCAACCTTGTAAGTGGTTGGACACTGATTACACCGGATTGTGAGGAATTTGTGTTTACAGGGCTTGAAAAGTGGTTTCATCTCATGCAGATTGTTTCTTTTATGCCTATTAAAAGCCACATGCTCTCATAGTGGCTAAGTGGAAATTCTGGGAATTTGGATATCTGGAAATTAAATTGAAAATATTAAAACACAGACACTAGCATTTGTTTAAATTCATTACATACTTTGGTATGGTTCTCATGAGGCAAAACATGTATCCACTGCCATTTCTTTTACAAAAATATAAAAGCAACCATTAATTTGTTGCTTTTAAGCTTTTGTATGTATGTTCCAATCACAGAATCCCTCTCACTTGCCATGAAGACAAAGGGTCATAATCTCCAAACATGAGTTTCCTTGGGTCAGTATGTTTTCCCAAAGGATGAAGTTACATTTGAACCAGAAAGCTAATCCATAGCTGCTCGCGCAGTGGTGGAGGGAGCCAGACCACACAGCAGTTGAGGTCAGGAAGGTTGTCGACCTTTTTAGCTGCATTTCTCCTCCACAGACAGAAAAACACAGAGCATGCATTCCCTGAAAAACAACTCAGGTTAATGTGTGTTAGCTTAGCTGCAGTTTGCTAACTGCTTCTGACTTGTTGTGTCTGTCTGTGGCATTGTTATGTTTACTGAAAGGTTTGTGATGGGTCAGATTAAAGATTACATTTTTAAATAAAAAAACAAACATATTGACACTGATCATTGCACATTTAGGGGACTAAATGCAGAGATCTTGACATCATAGAGGAACTGGAAAGACATTCATGTAGTTACATGTACTATTTATTTGATCAGCTCTAGATCTTATGGCCATGTTTTAAACAAATATACAAAAGCAAATTAAGCAAATGTATTAAAGCCTTATTTTAATCATGGTTTTAGGTGCATATAAGCATGCACGAGTAAAAGCTTTCAAAGTCAAAGGATTTTAGTCAGCCAAACAGTTGGATGACAAGGCTGGCGTAGAGCTGTGTTACGTGAAAACACACACTTCACTGGTGTTCTGACTGACAATGTCAAAATGACTTTTACATCCTGTTGATCTGGTTGATCACATGTATGTGACATGATGAATGTGCTTTTAAGTACAGAGCTGAGATGATTAGATGATTGACAGAAAATGATTCATATTATATATATATATATATATATATATATATATATATATATATATATATATATATATATATATATATATACTACACACACACACACACACACACACACACACACACACACACACACACACACACACAGTAACTGAATATTTTGGTGTGTTGGACTGATAAGAATCTTTTAAAAATTGTAAGATTAGGATATTGACCATAATGGAGACATGGGGTTATGGCTTTACAGTAGTTTAGAGAACATTATGTTTCCACTAAATGAAAGCTGATACAAAATTGGGATTTTATGGCCAAACTACACGTTGAATACATGTACTCCATCCTCATCCCATGACGTCTTGTTATGTTGCATCCAAAAATACAGGTTCAGCCTGTTGTAGCTCTCTGTTCTAGTATTATATGAATGAATCTCCGGCTCGTCACAGATCTCAGTGGTGACAAACCTGTGAGAAAACAACACGCTATAACTCGTCTTTTCCGCCCGTATTTCAGGGAAATGTGCAGTTACCAGAATGACTGTACCTTAGGCAAAACATGCATTTATATCATGAAGTTACAACCTTCTTTTTTTTTTTTTCTTCTCACATTAAGCCAAGAATGATTAGGCAGGTCATCAGTATGTTTGCAGAGATAAGATCATACAAACTTAATTAGTTAAGTTCACAACACTATTACTAATACTAATACTACTGAATTTTACTCTCGTAAATCACCAAAATCCTGGCTGCTGCCAAAACGAAAGTTAAAAAAAAAGATCAGTGCTACATACTAGTTGTTTGCCTTTGATAAGCACCATGGGTGAATGGCTGAATTATATTTAAAGAAGAAACAAAGTTTTTTGGTCTGTTTTAATAATTTGTCTGTTTAAAAGCTGCTTTAGAGCCATTCGTGCACTGTCACACATTTGTGGCTACAAAACACACTTGCTTTGTAGATTTTTGTTTACAGGTCCTTTAACAAGCACCGAGTGTAATACTACTGTAATAAGTCTTTTAATAAATAATGCTTGATACAGCTTTCTCATATCGCTCCTGTGTACATTGTGCATCCTAAAGCAACACTTCCTGCTATTGTCTGTCAGACATGAGTGACTACACAATCTGTCACTCTCTCTTTCTCTCCCACGCACGCAGGCACGCACGCACACACACACACACACACACACACACACACACACACACACACACACACACACAAAAACCTCCTCCATCCCCGGAGCTTCTGGTGCAGGGGCAGCACTTACAAAAAGTTACAGGGGGCTGATAGGGCAGAGCAACTCTGACTTCTTTGAAAGAAAGATTTAGGGGGAGTGATTAAATGTGTGTGTGTGTGTGTGTGTGTGTGTGTGTGTGTGTGTGTGTGTGTGTGTGTGTGTGTGTGTGTGTGAGTGAGTGACAGAGAGAGAGAGAGACAGAGAGAGAGAGAGCTCACATGAGAGGAAGTGCACGACACAAAAAAGTCAGAGGGTTGTGTCAAGCAGTTGACTGTGACTCCCTCTGTCAGTGCACAGCCAGGCTCCAGCACTGCAGCACCACTCCCCTGTCAAAGCAGGATCTATCTTCTCCTCGACCCTCCCACCCTGTCTGACTGTGGCCTCTGTGATTGACTGAACTGCTGTGGGAGCACCGAGGGACCTCTCACTGGATGTCAGTGCCCAAAACCGGTAGGTGATGTTGCACATTTGCACATAATATATCTATCTGTGAACGAGTGTGTAACAGCTGTGTAAAAATGTGTCCATCAATGTCTGTATATCACCAGGAGAGAGTATGGAAGTAATCGTTTATGTATTATCCTCTGAAGAGAGGATTTTAGCTGTTCTGGCAGATGTGGACACAGTTTTACCCAAACAGAAGATTATTGTTGTTGCTTTGGTTCATCATTACTGTTACTACCGGCAGATGGTCAACTTGGGTTTGGCTTCGGCTGTGAGAAGCTGGGGTTTGCTTTGGATTCAGTGTAGCGGCTAACCTTTACATTGATATCACTGCAAATGCTTCCAAATCATGAAGACATGTAAAATGTGCAATAAGAACATTGTGGTGAGCAACAGCAAAACACAATAACTGTACCTCATTTTTTTGGGGTTTTATTTGTTTGGTTTTGGAAGTTCTCAGGACGGGGAAAGGGGAGAAAATTGGAAACAGCCCCCGAGAGCTAGTCTGTCCAGGAAAAGTATTAAAGTGCAAAGAATGAAGGAGACACACAACAACAGTCCCTCACACTGCAATGCTTAGGGAGACAAGCATAGAGAGACAGAGATGAGAGCGAGAATGTGTTCGGAAAAAGGCTGGAAAGATGTTTGGTTGACACTGAGAGTTAATTAAATTGCTGTCACAACATTGGCTATCTTCTGTACTGAAAAAAACTGTATATTTAAAAAAGGACAGCAAAAACTGAAAAAAAATGTTGACATGGTAATGTTGTCAATTCTTGCTTGTGCATGTATACTTTTTTTGCCCATGGACACATTTTTTTATAGAAATCTGAACTAGCCCTGTACATCACATGTTAAAAACATTCTTATTCAATTAGAAATTATTAAAAAAAACAAGTAAAAAGTTAGTAGAGTCCACTCTATAGCAGGTTTAGCGTTTCACCTCCCCCCTTCCGTGTTTTTGTGCACAGTACATAAATCTTGCTGCTTAAGATAAAATGCTAGTCTCAGCCTTTCTCACCCAAAACACTAAACTTTCGGTCTATTTTTACTCGCCCGTGCTGCTTCATTTTTAGAGGCTTGTCTACGTGGTTTGTTGGGCTATAAATCAGACTGTAAGTCCTCTGTGTTCTCTCTGAAAATAATGGGGGTAACATGATGATATTTGTGGTTTATTTGGCCTCGTCGCTGCGTTGATGAACACAAATTCCTGTTTTAAGGATTTTAATACTGATAAAAAAAGGACCCTTCCACCCTGTCCAAACGTACATACGCTTGTTTTATTTCTTGGAATTCAACGTTTTAGAATTATCACAGCTGTGCCTCAGATTATCTGATTATCAGTTTGTTATAGTAAGAATGGGAGCTGAAATGATCAGCCCATTGATCGATAAGTTAGATAGACAGATAGACAGAAAAGGAATGAGCAATCATTCTGAAAATTGATTCCTCGTAATGCATTTTTAAGCACGAATGCAACCATTTCTAAGCAACAATATAGTGGCTTCCAGCTTCTCAAATGTCTTCTGTGACAGTGAACTATCTTCGGATTTTGGACAATTGATCGGACAAAACTGATATTTAAAGATGATCTTGAACTGGTGGTGGCCTTTTTTTTTTTCATTTTTTTTTTTTTTTCATTTTATAGACTAAATAATTATTGATTAATCAAGAAAATAAACATATTTAAATCTGAAGCCATATTTAATTTGATTAGGGCAGAACAAAGATATCAGTCTAAGCAGCCAAACTGTATAAATAACTTGATAAACTTGACGGTCTATATTTATGTCATAGTGATAAATCTTCATTCTCTGGGTTTGGTTGGTTTGTAAAGATCGAAGGGCAGCAGGTTAAGAAGCCCCAGTCAGCTGGGAGTGGCCCTCAGGGACATAACTCTCCCCTTCTCAGGGTCTCTGAACCCGATACCTCTCTGTGAGCTAGCAGTGGTTAACAGTTACAGCTCAGCCGTGGAACCTCTCGTCCATGAGTATATACACAACCAGGTTTATGGATTATCTTGAGTAACTGGGGCCATGCTTTTAAGAGACACTGCTATTGAGTTTTTCAAATGTAGGCTATTCTTCTGATGCTTTGAGCCCCACAAGCCGAGTGCCATCTAGATCTCTTATATTCAAGAGAAGGCAGACATCTCTGCGGCCGATATCTCCAAACCTGGGCAAGTCACACCAAAACAATTTAGATTTAGGTAAGATTTGATTTTGGGCTGAACTGCCACTTTAAGAGGGTTCTTAATCACAGCACAGGCTGCCCACTGAGAAATGAAGAAGGAACTTGAGATACTGATCATGATACTAATGAGCGGCTGATAGTAAGTTCACTTCAATCTCTTAAACCTGAACAGGCTGTTGTTTATGTTAAGATAACAAACAATAGATGCAGTCATTTATTTGTGTACCACCCCCTAGTGGAAACATATTTTTAATGCAAGAATCTGGTCTAATTTAGATACAACTGCCATGGGGAAGTTTAATTGTGTAGGGAAAAACTGTCAGGAAAGATTTTGTCAGGGAGAAAGCAATTTAACTAGTTTCAGAAATTACTGTACATGGATGGACTTTTAGCAGGAAATATACAAGTATAAAGTTGTTGCCTTTTTACATATTTACATTATCATCCAGGCCATGAGGTGGGGAGAACAAGTATTTGATACACTGCCGATTTTGCAGGTTTTCCCACTTACAAAGCATGTAGAGGTCTGTAATTTTTATCATAGGTACTCTTCAACTGTGAGAGACGGAATCTAAAACAAAAATCCAGAAAATCACATTGTATGATTTTTAAATAATTAATTTGCATTTTATTGCACAACATAAGTATGTGATCACCTACCAACCAGTAAGAATTCCGGCTCTCACAGACCTGTTAGTTTTTCTTTAAGAAGCCCTCCTGTTCTCCACTCATTACCTGTATTAACTGCAACTGTTTGAACTCGTTACCTGTATAAAAGACACCTGTCCACACACTCAGTCAAACAGACTCCAACCTCTCCACAATGGCCAAGACCAGAGAGCTGTGTAAGGACATCAGGGACAAAAATTGTAGACCTGCACAATGCTGGGATGGGCTACAGGACAATAGGCAAGCAGCTTGGTGAGAAGGCAACAACTGTTGGCGCAATTATTAGAAAATGGAAGAAGTTCAAGATGACGGTCAATCTCCCTCGGTCTGGGGCTCCATGCAAGATCTCACCTTGTGGGGCATCAATGATCATGAGAAAGGTGAGGGATCAGCCCAGAACTACATGGCAGGACCTGGTTAATGACCTGAAGAGAGCTTTAGTTAGTAACACACATTAGTAACACACTACGCCGTCATGGATTAAAATCCTGCAGCGCACGCAAGGCCAATGACCATCTGGATGATCCAGAGGAGGAATGGGAGAAGGTCATGTGGTCTGATGAGACAAAAATAGAGCTTTTTGGTCTAAACGACCCGAAACACACAGCCAGGGCAACTAAGGAGTGGCTCCATAAGAAGCATCTCAAGGTCCTGGAGTGGCCTAGCCAGTCTCCAGACCTGAACCCAATAGAAAATCTTTGGAGGGAGCTGAAAGTCCGTATTGCCCTGCGACAGCCCAGAAACCTGAAGGATCTGGAGAAGGTCTGTATGGAGGAGTGGGCCAAAATCCATGCTGCAGTGTGTGCAAACCTGATCAAGAACTACAGGAAACGTATGATCTCTGTAATTGCAAACAAAGGTTTCTGTACCAAATATTAAGTTCTGCTTTTCTGATGTATCAAATACTTATGTCATGCAATAAAATGCAAATTAATTACTTAAAAATCATACAATGTGATTTTCTGGATTTTTGTTTTGTGTGAAGTGTACCTATGATAAAAATTACAGACGTCTTAACCTGCAAAATCGGCAGTGTATCAAATACTTATTCTCCCCACTGTAAATGGCACAATGAATTTTAAAAATGTATTGTTTCTCTCATTACTTTTGGATGTTTCACTCGATAAAAGCTCTTAATTTCTCTAGAATTTAAGTATAGAATTTTTCAAAATGAGCATTAACTCAACAGCAGCTCAAGTGAAATCACCACCTCGCAGGTTTATTCAGTTTAACATGCAAGGCATGCCACAAACCTTTTCAAAGGGGTACACTCTGTTCTGAACTCTATGTTTTGACCTTTTCCCACACGTGCGCACACGGGAGTGTAAAGGCGTTGTAAAGCAACACTTTCCAGCATCACAGTCAGTTTCCAGAGAAAATAGGCGAGCGCTGAGTACTATTTATTCCCTCTGTGGGTTGACTTTGCTTTGCTGTTGGGAATGGAAAGGCTTTAGAGGCAACCCACTACGGCGAGCAGCCTTCTCGGTTCAAAGTTACCGCACAGCTGCTAGCTGGAGCTTAGCGTGGCTCACCTGAACACACACAATGGTCTTTATTATGCAGAGTTCACGTACTTTACAAACACTGTTTTACATATGCAATGGAGCTTTTTTCTTAAATGTGCAAATATGCAACAAGGCAGTGATCTGTAGATTATTGGTTCAGTTGAATTTTTTGTCTCATTTCTGCATTTTACATTAACTGGTGATTTAAAGCTGCATTAATCGATTTTTTTGGGTCACATTGTGACAGTGGAACAAGTTGAAAACACAACATTGACATATCATCTGCTTATAAAGGTTTTGTGGCAAACATGTTTTGGTCCCCACCAACTACTGAGGGATTTGGCTCTTTAGTTGCTTAATGCTTAATATGTTCATCAGCTAGTATCTAACTTTGTCTGTCTGCTGTTTGATACTTAGCAGGTAGTGCACAGTGGATTTATCAGAGCTTTAAACAAAAACAACTGTCTGCTGCTGGCCACAGGGTTGATGAGAGCAGCGGAACTGAATCAAAACAGTAAAGTTGCAGTAAAACCAAAACAATGAGCTAAAATAAGCTAAAGAGACAGAGACAAAGAGAACTCTATGCATATGGCTGTCTGCGTCTGTTTGTGTGCATGTCTGGGTTTGCTGTCTACATGTCGGTGCATGTCTCTGCATGCATGTGTGTGTCTGTAAAATAGGATAACCCCCGGCATAGTAAAAAACAAATT
Source organism: Sander vitreus (assembly GCF_031162955.1). Taxonomy (NCBI): domain Eukaryota; kingdom Metazoa; phylum Chordata; class Actinopteri; order Perciformes; family Percidae; genus Sander; species Sander vitreus. Next base: position 9,779,312 of record NC_135858.1, read on the forward strand.
CTTGCTTTGCGGACCCCCAGTCTCCACCCAATACCAGGAAATCTGTGCAACTGATAACTCCACACATTCCACGGGTCACAATAATGTACTGTGGCATTTCCGTCAGTGGATCCTCCAATATCAGGCACATTATCCACATAAAACCTTCAATACGAACAATTACGCTTGCACCGCATGCAACTACAAAAGCCGCCACTAGACGTTTGTTTAGGTATGTGAGCATGGCTATGCGGTTCTGGCGGCATGGCTGATTGCATATCTTAATTATTTGCGCCCCAACCTTTTTCTCTCTCTAATCACTTTCTCACTCTCCCTATCTTTTGCCGGACTCCCTCCTTTTCTTTGACTTTTGGCAATCTGCCCTGCAACTGCTGCTCTCTCCATCACCGTATTGCCTGACTGCATTCCTCTCATTCCTACTGGCTTCCTGTGACTGGAAGAGGAGTGAGCCCTACTGGCCACACAACTCTACCTTGGAGTCCTACCCATGTATGCAATATGTGTATTTTCCCTTCTTCACTGTTCTGCCTTTCCATTTTTTTTTTAAATCCTCTTTGGGATTCAGTATAAAACTGCATCTCTATTAAAGTCTGGCGACAAGATTTCGAGGATGACTTTTCCACAGCATCTTGCTCATATAACATTGCATATACATTGCACTGTAATGTAGGGATGTTTTAACTGAGGGATCTAATGACTGTCCCTCTCTCTATGATCCAGACAGGCCCACATGCCCACACATATCCAAAATCTCACATGCTACCCAGCAGTGGTACTGCCACTGCCCTTGTGATGGCGGAGACAGTGTAGAAATAGTGTAAGGGGGGAAGATAAGAAGAGAGAGCTCTATTTACATCTGATGACGATGATGATGATGATGATGATGATGATGGTAACAGAAACACAAATATTGGTGCCAACTATATCATTCCTGTTAATAAAAACTGACAGTGACAACTTAGTAGCCTTAAGATATTGTTTCAAATGTTATGGGAAATTAATGTAGATTTTTCATGGCTATAGTTTTAATGTAAACATTTCTGAATGACTCACTGTGAAACTTTCCCATTTGTGTATCAAAATGTCATCAATGCTGTATTCCATTTCATTATTAGGCACTTTAAATATTTGCATTCAAATGTACTTGGTGACATAGTATCTCTAACAGTACAGCATTCAACTGTAGAGCCATGGATGGACTTTATTACTTTCTTTATTTTGCTTCGCAGAATTGGTACTTGCTTTCAGATATCAGCTCCTACAAGTATCATTTTAGATTGTATATCATTTGAACAAGTGATATACATAACCTTGGAGCGGAGATTCAGAGACCTGTTGACACAACTATGAATAATGAAGTGTTGATGATGGCTAATGAAAATATTTGTAAAGGCCATAACAAAACAGTGAATAAATGAATATTTTGATATTTTGATTTTCAAACAAATGGTTTTAAATAAAAATGGAACTTTAAGCAGTAAAAGTTACCAAGGACTTTCGACATCTGCAAATAGAAGAAGCTCTGTCTCAAGCATGTGCTGTTCAAAATGGAAGATCTGCCAGAAATTCAATTTGCTTGTGCGTATCTCAAATGATTCAGGACACAGTCAAACCCGTGACTGGGGGATGGACTGTCAAGTCCTGCCAAGAGCACAAAAGGAAAAGACATACTGTTGTTGAAATTAGACTGGGGAGACTGAATTAAAGTTTTGTTGATAGCATTTTTTTTTTAAACTTGGGCCGAAATTTCCCCCTTAGGTACACAATTTAACTGAGCAACAGCAAAGCTATTGACCAGGACTGGGCTGGGTCACATGAAATAAAAGACTGACTCAGTTTAAAGGTCCCATGACATGGTGCTCTTTGGATGCTTTTATATAGACCTTAGTGGTCCGCTAATACTGTATCTGAAGTCTCTTTTATATAGGCCTTAGTGGTCCACTAATACTGTATCTGAAGTCCCTTTCCCGAAATTCAGCCTTGGTGCAGAATTACAGCCACTAGAGCCAGTCCCACAATGAGCTTTCCTTAGTATGTGCCATTTCTGTGTCTGTAGCTATTGAGGAGGAGAGAGGGGAGCAAGGTGGAGAGTGGGGGTGTGGCCTTGACCAACTGCCACTTTGCTCGTTTGAAAGCCATGATGTCTCTCTATCATGGGTGGGCCAAATTCTCTGGGCGGGCAAAGCAGAGAAAGGGGAGGTAACCTTGCTCCTTATGACGTCATAAGGAGCAAGATTCCAGATCGGCCCATCAGAGCTTTCATTTTCTCAAAGGCAGAGCAGGATACCCAGGGCTTGGTTTACACCTGTCGCCATTTCTAGCCACTGGGGGACCATAGGCAGGCTGTGGGAACACATATTAATGTTAAAAAAAACCTCATAAAGTCAAATGTTCATGCCATGGGACCTTTAACTAGTCTACATGTTGGTGGTTTGTTCCAGATTAGTTTATTAGTTTATCTTAATGGATCGAATGATGTTGTCTTTGTTTTTGGCAGAGGGTGGATTTGGCCACAAGCAGGATGAGGAAACTGTAATAGACAGTGAGAGTTCAGTTTGGGAGAGTACATGTGAGAATAGGCAACACTGCAAGTTCAAGTTATTTCTCTCTAAATTGTGGTGGAGTAAGTTGAATAAAATGGAAATAAGTAAAGTACAAGTAGGCCTACCTTAAATGTGTACTTAAATAAAGTTTAAAAATTACACACTGTGCACACTGTAAAAAAAATACAATAAAAATAAACTTTAAAAAACAAGGTGCGCGCACACACACAGAGCATCCTTACCCGGCTGAGTTCAGCAGATGGAGCCCTCACACCAGCAGCACACACACACGGATGAAAGTGAGACTCCCAGCAGTATTATCAGCAGTTTCACCACCGACACTCAGTGAGAAGGAGACAGACAAGTGGAGAGCAGCTTTCGGTGACGGGGGAACAGTGTATCTCTTTGTATAATCACCGAAACATTTTGAAGTGCCTCGATACAACACCGCGGGCTTACAGCTTTCTGTTTGCAGCTCTGGATAAACAAGGATAGACAGTCGGACGAAGTTTTTTTTCTGACTATTTCTACCTTAAACTGGCTGTCAGACCCTCCGGTGTCGCACGAAGTTGGAAATGCGTCGTGTTTGAACTTCACCTCCAAACGGTAGGCGATGTTTAACGTCATTTGCTGACGTGCACCGTTAAGTAAGCTAGCAAGCCCGGTTAAAACTTGTAGCCTAAATACTTAAAAAAAAAAAAAAAAAAAAAAGGCTATAATTAAAAATGTGTATCGAGTGCTACTTTACTGCTTTCTTGTTTACAAGAACGCGTGTCAGCTATTTGAACTTACGTCGTGTTGCTTACCTTGTTGTGTGATAAAAAAATATCAGCTGCTGGCTGTCTACAATATGTACATTGTTAAATCCATGTCAAACTTTTTTGGCTTGCGTCCAAACTCAACAGGTGTAAAAGCTCACCTGGCTAAGGTTTGCAGTTCGATAGAAATGCAGTACAAACCTCTAAACAATGGCCATAATGATTTAAAAAATCAGAATAAGTGTACATGTCATGAGGTCATGACTCAGAGTCGGATGATATACCGATAGTAGGCTATACGTCATATACCTGCCTGAACTAATTGACTGTGTGTAACAAGGTGCCCTGGTAATTGTCGTAATCTGACAGGCAACATGACTATTTTAAGTTGATTAATAGGGCAAATAATTATGTAATTATGGTATTAAGGCCTCGTTGTTAGTGCTAGTCTAGAATTTCCTACTGGATGTATTTCTGCCCATAACGTCATTGAAAAGTTTGACTCATTCACTACTAGGCAACATATGTTTGGTTGTTGGGCACCTATGGGGTGGGCAGCCGTGTTGTGTGAGTTTGTGCGCTGCATTATGACAGAAGTCTTAAAAATGGTTAGATCCCACCCAAGCCCCTTCAGTCCCTAGAAAATGAAAACACACATAGGTACACGGCAGCCATGTGTGGAATAATGTTCTCATGTGTCCAGGTTCCCTCTCTGGACAGGATGAGGTCATAGCCTTAGTGCTGTTGCAGGGATACAGTTACATTAGTTTCATGTGGGACATGCCAAAGGAATCGACACCACCTATACTCTGCCCTTTTCTGTTGCCTGTTAAATTTCATTTAATTATTGCTTTGAATGGGTAAATGTCCACCTGTGTGAATGCATGGTTGTCTCCTCAGCGTGCAAATACTGTATCCAGGTATATGTGTGTGTTTACAAAAGCGTATCACTGAATAAAGACTCTGATCGTAATAACCAGAACTTTATGCTACCTTATTGGTGTCATCTTGCTCAAACCGTTGATCACAAAGGCCCTTTCGCTCCACAAGTTGTGACAAAGCCTGTGGGTTTGGCTTTGTCACAGTCATTAATACAGAATAGGCCTCATATGGCTAAAGGTTGAAGTGAAACTTTATCACTATCATCTTAGAAAAAAAGGTTACTTTTTCCCACTTAACACTGGAGATGTGGAAATTCCGTTTGTCTCTCTGTCTGTGTTGTTCTTGTAGACCTTTTGATGTCCACATAAGTCACCTCTGTGCTTCTACAGTTGGCATCAGCTGCAAGTCACGCTCTGGCCTAAATAGTTGTAAGGTAATGCTTGCAATTAATTATTATTAGATAGTTGCACTGCAATGTGGTTGCTAGCAGTCAGTGTTGTTTTGACTTGCTGTTGAGGTATAAAGCTGGGTTTCACTTTGCATAGTAGGCAACCATCTAATAGAAATTCACAGTTATTTAATAAAACAAGATGATCATGTTTATTTAGAGCCTTTTCTGAGTATTCAATTCACCGTGTGGTTTAACCCATACTGTAGGGGAATAGGTGTAGAGGTGTGCTAGTTGTTTTGGTTTTCTTTTTTGAGTTTCCGTAAGAGTTTGCTAAGAAAAAGTATTTTAATGATATTTATTCAGTAAATTTGAAAGAACCCCAAATTAGGAATTTTAATGCTTACCTGCCTTGGATGCCTTTCTCTGTTTTATATCATGATGAGTTCAGGTTTGGAAGTAGGGCTGCAATAAAGACTTTCATTATCAATTAATCTGCCAAGTTTTTCTTTGAATAATGGATTAATCATTTTGTTTAGAAAACGTCAAACGTGACATCATGACTTTGCGTAAACATACCCGCCACTTTCCTAAAGCCAAGTGGCGTGTTATCTGTACGCATTTTGAGCTATCCGCGTGTATATCTACGCTGTATCACAGAGTAAACATGCAAGCCACTTTCTAAAGCCACGTGGCGTGTTATTGCGAGGCTACGTGTTATCGCGAGGCTACGTTTGGTTTTAACGTCACACGTGAGGGGAAAGAAAAAACAGTTGGGATTAGGAAAAGAAGAATTGGGTTGGGTTTAGGAAAAGAAGAATTGGGTTGGGTTTAGGAAAAGAAGAACTGGGTTGGGTTTAGGAAAAGAAGAACTGGGTTGGGTTTAGGAAAAGAAGAACTGGGTTGGGTTTAGGAAAAGAAAAACGGGGTAAGGAAACAACACACGCGGAAAAGGAAGGGAACATCACACACGGGACGCAATCCCCACTCTCCTGTGTGAAAGTCCTGTGTTTTACCCATCCACCACCCTGACCAATCTCCCTATGCGGATTTTCGCCCTTTCATACCACTCGCTACGGCGTCAATTCACACGCAAACGCAAGGTAATGTAAGTCAATGGAGGACAAACGGCATTGATAAACACGCTGAAAAGTGAGTGTGCGTCTTCATAACAATAATGGCATACCAATTGGCGTGTCATAGATATGCCATGAGATCAGTCTGAAACGTCAGAAAATAAATTTGGATCACAGTTTTCCAGAGACCAAGATGGTGCATTCAAAATGCTTGTTTTATCCAAAACCTCAAGGTATTCAGTTCACTATCAAAAAGAGAAAAGATGAATCCTTTGTCAAAATAGATGTGGAATTATTTTTCTATTCATCAACTAATCAATTGAGCTACTAATTGGTGAGATGTAGGAGAGATCGGACTAGGGTTGCATCTAACAGTTATTTTCATCAACGATTGATCTGCTTTATTAATCGAGTATTTGTAAGGTCTCTACAATGTCGGGGAATAGTGAAAAATTCCAGATAAAATTTCCTAAAGCCCAAGCTTATGTCATAAAATGTTTGCTTTTATTGCTTAAAATATGACTTTAATGATAAACAATAAATCAGTTAATAATTTCAGCTGTTGATGGGACACACTTTCAAAATGTCTTTAATGTCTTTAGCTTAATACATTGAGCTTATTAAAAGTTCAGTGGGTTGCTTTATTTTTACTTTGCATGCTGCATGGATGACTAAGATGACCAGTGAGGGACCTTCCACCACTGGTGGATTAATCACTTATTTCCAGTCTATTAGACTTCTGGTTCAACCCTAGTTGAGTAAAGTGTGATAAAGAAACTTGTTTGAGAAGCTCCTCTATTGACCTCAGGTAGGCATATGTATATATAATAAGAAACACAACAAAGTCAAATATAGCGACGAGGCCATCAATCAAACATATCCATCCATATCCATTTTGGGTAGGCTGAAGGCTAGTTGTGAAAGTGAATATCAACCTTTTCCCAGGACAGATAACCTTTAAAAGTCCCCAGTGTTTTCCCAGTGTGTGCCACAGCAGAGCACTGACAATAGGGACAGTGTTCTGGACCGGCCAGAGCCCCAGATCACATTTCCTGTTCCTGATTTAAGATCAACTCAGCTGACTACTGATACAAGCTGCTCCTCAAAAACACAGCAACAGGACCATCGCTCTGCCTGTGTATCATGTGAGTGTGTGTGAGAGTTATAGGGCAAAAGATGGAGAGTATTAGGGAAATCAACAAAGTTCAATCAAAGACAGTAACTTCATCAAAACCAGCAGTAAAAGCAGGCTTGTACCAAAAGACAGTATGCTTATTCTTACTGACAGCAGGATGTATTTAAAACAAATAAGCTCTTCTATGTACATAGTCTTCTAACCTAGTGTGCAATAACAGATATGTGATACACGGGCGACGAGTAGGAAGTGGGCATGAGAACCGGTTCTCTCTGTCAAATTCAAATTCCCCCCTGCTCTTTATGCCAGGCATTTGTACAAATATAAGTCAGTATTTGTGTGTGTGTGTGTGTGTGTGTGTGTGTGTGTGTGTGTGTGTGTGTGTGTGTGTGTGAGAGAGAGTGTGTAAAGGCCACATTCACTCAGGTAACATCTGGTAATGGCAGGATCATAAAGTGAGGGTGGATGTTAGTACTGTAGGTGGAAATGAGGTGCACAGACCATTGACCTGAATCATTTACTGTTTCTTTTGAAGCAGATAAAGGAAGTCAGCTGGTGTTCCCGTCAGGTCAAACAGTGGCTCATTCCTTCATTTGCATAACTGAGGGCAATGTCAAGGTGATAATTTGTGTGTGGTACTGTATGTCTGAATGAGGGTGTGTAATAGCACTAATGCACTGTTACCACTCTCGTATGAACAATCAGCAGCTGCTCAGTCATGAAAGTATCCGTGTCAATTCTTTTAGCAGTAACACATATTGTGAGTGTTCTTCTCGGGCAACAGAGTTTCAGTCTCATGCAACCGTATGACAGCTCCCTGCATCACATTTAGCTGTTTTCCCCCTTCGAAAGAGATGACCCTTTGGAACCCACAGGAGAAAAAATGAAACCATTTCAACAATTGTCAGTCTGTTTTGACTGTGAGAAATCATGGTAGAGAATCACACTAAAGAACATGCTAGCTTGTGACACTCTCATACACACACAACTTTACAGTGAGTTGGCGACCCCTCATCTTTTTCCCGTGCCGCCTCAGGGACACAACGTCAAGAGAAGTCTTATAACTGCCTGACCTCTGAACCTTTGGTTGAAGAGAGTGACAGAGACATTACAAAACTGTACTGATGACTCTGAGAAAAAGAAAAAAAGGACTAGACGTTGAAGGACTCTTATATTTGCCTGTGCGATTGTCCTGTTGACATCAAGTGGAGGAATGTATGGCTTATGTCATGTCATAATAAGTTGTTATTTCATAAGCCTTGGGGGGAATGGAAATGAAGTGTGGTATGCTTTACTGAGTTTATTGCAATGGTAACACAAACATCTCAAAATGACATATAGGCCACATATTCTTGGCATGACAAAGATTTTTGACAATTTGTTTGTAAAATATGTAGAATGATTAGTTGAGTAATTTATTAGATAATTGACAGATGATTTGATTATTTTCAAAGTTGAATAATCATTTGAGTGATCAAGTAAAAAGCACAAACATTGAATGGTTCCAGTTTCTTAAGTGTCATTATTTCCTGCGTTTCTTTGTTTTGTGTCACAATAAATTGAAAACCTTTGTGTTTTGGACTGTTGGACATAAAGCAAGCAATTTAAAGTCGTCACCTTGGGCTCTGGGAAATTGTGGTTGACATTTTCTGGCATTTTATAGCAAAACAATTACCAAACAATGAATCAATTAATTCACAAAATACTTTGCACATTTATCCATAATGGTAAAAACCTTAGATTCAGCCATACAAAAGATATGCAGGATTTGACATATTTATTATAGTATGTATAGAGATATTTTACAGTTATAAATCACAAGTAGCCTAACAATAGTACATTTTTTAGTAAGTCAACTTCACTGAAACATTTATGTCCTGCAATTTCTGTTTACTTATCTGCCAACAATATATATGCCAATACTGGCATAAGCCTATATCATCTCATTCATCGTAGCTGACTGTAGTAAACCCATTCTCTATCCACACAGCTATTTGCAGTATAGGCTGATATGCATGCGGCTGAAGTTATTGACTGCCACTTGCACACGCCATACACATGCTGAAGCATGTGCGGGCAATTGGGAATGCTATTAATACACTTATAAGCGCACGTGCATATGCCACACACTTATAAAAACAAGTGGTGTGATGCTATTAATATGTCGAGAAAACCGCAATGCAACTCAGTGTCCTAAAACACATGTGCACTTGCATGATTACACACAATAACACAAGTGTTTACTGACAGGTGACACTAAAAATAAGTTGGCATGTTTACATATATTGAAACTTACACAAAGAGCCACAGTGCTCCTTTAAAAGAAACAAAGGGGCACTATTAATACATTGGTCCCAACACACTCCAGCACTGATGCACTGATACACGTGTACACGCACCGTCAACTGTCGCACAAGCAGATCCTACTTATGCAAACACAAAGACCTGCTGTGTACACTCAAAAGAAACAACTGCAAGCTATTAATATCTTGGCGCATATAGGATGGACACACAAGCACACACACATAAATGGATGCACACATACGGAGATTGATACTCCAGCTGCTCGGAAGCAGAGGGACAGAATGTCCCCAACAGCTGTGGATTCCTCTAAACTTTAGGACGGGGGAGGGACAGAGAAAAGGACGGAGAGATAGGTGGTGGGCTAGGGGAACTGATGAAGGTGATCGGCATGGTGGAGTAGCTGTTATAAAATTGTGTGTGTGTGTGTGTGTGGGGGTGGATTTGTTAATAGAGAGCTCAGTGTGAGCCTGATTGTTAACATAATGAATTTATACTCAGCACAAGGTGGCTTTGATATCTTACTAGAAACAATATTAATTGTATTTGTTTATAGTTCACATGACATTTTGTCTCTGAACTCTTGCCCTTTCTGCTTTGTTGCTCATCTACCCATGCAGGCATAAACCTTGAGCCTGCTGCCAGTTTTTATGTATACAAATAGTAGCTGGCACTTAACCTGATGTGTGACTTCCAGAAGTAACTCTATCCAATACCACTGTGGAGTTCACATCAACAATAAACAAAGCACATTTTAGGGCCACAGTGTGGATATAAATACTGCTGAAGGACATCTGTAACTCTCAAACTGGAGAAATGAGCCGATGAAGCCATTTAACCAAAATAGCAGCTAAATGAACCAAGAGGATGTTATGGTGCAGACTAACTTTAGAAACAGGAAGTCACTGTTTCTGTGGGAGTGTGTGTCTGTAAAGCCTATGCATATGTGCAGAAGTGTGTGTGTGTGTGTGTGTGTGTGTGTGTGTGTGTGTGTGTGTGTGTCAGTGCTTTAATGTGTTGCTGCAGAAGGCACACAGGATGATGGTTGTGAAACGAATATGCTATTACAGAAACCAGAAGTTTGTCTCCTGCCTATTTTTAGCATCACAACGCTCAAATGAGAGAGACAAGCACACACACAGATCTTATCTAGGTGCAGTTCTCCTTTTTTTTTTTTTAAATGTTCCAGATTTTTTTTGTATAAATAGCATTTCTTTGCAGTTTTAAGATATGTATCTTGCATTTTTAGAGCACAATTGATGAATAGCATACCATGGAAAACAATGTTGGCTAAAAAATACCTCCACCATTGCACTACATTCTTTTTGTGGTGTGATGTTATAGTAAAACAAGTGCATATTGTAAATGTCCTCTTCTGAAGTCTTGGTAAGATGATATGAAGCAATCGGCAGCTTTGTAATCCTTTCAGGGTCAGGGTGGAAGAAACCTTGACTGTTTAGTTGGCTCTTTGAATGCATCATGCTGTGACCGAGCTAGTTTGGTGTCCTGTCATATAATGAGTCACACTGCTTCAGTGCTTCATTGCTACATAGCTTCAGTGTCAGTACAGTATAAAAACTCAGACAAACACATTTGTGTGGAAGAGAAGCCTTTCCCTTAAAACTGCAGAAAGATACCGACAATTTAGTAAATAAAATTTGGTAAGTGTAGTAGTAGCAGTAGTGTAGTGTGTGTCTCTGGGAGGACGTTTACATTATTTAAAGTAAGTACGTATGGTATCTTCACTGTATTTTCAGGGTAGAAATATACCACAGGTGTTTCTTTTCTGTTTAGATGAGAAGCACTACTGACTTCCTGATCATTTCCTTTCTCTCAGGGGAGCAGACTTGTTTGGCAATTGTGTGTGTGTGTGTGTGTGTGTGTGTGTGTGTGTGTGTGTGTGTGTGTGTGTGTGTGTGTGTGAGTGAGTGAGTGAGTGAGTGAGAGAGAGAGAGAGAATGCAGATTATTTGAGTCCCCCACCACCACTTATACCACAGTTCCGCTGCTCCATTGATTGTCTGATTTACTTTGAAAACAAACAGACATTCTTCTGGTAATACATACTGTTCTGCTGCAGCAGGTATTTACTGTTGCATGTTTAACTTTTTTTTAATTACAGTAAAAAGGCATGCAAAGCCAAAAAAAACAAGCCCTGTCAACAGCTGATAGTGGGACAGGTTCAAATATTTCAGAAATCATGTTTGTCGTGGCTTCCTTGAGTTACCTGGCATGGTAGGATTCCAATGGCAAGAAGCGTGTAAATTGCAGGCATCATTTACAGGAGGCTTATCTTTTTACACAAACTATATTTCGGTTGTTACACACTCTGTTACACACATACAGAAAACATGAAAAAACATGGTTGTAGTAGAGTGTTATTATGAACTCTATATTTGGTTATCAAGCAGGACAACAGAACAGAAACACTTGACTTAAACTGTATTATATTATCTTGTACTGTAAATAGTCCTGATCTTATTACCTCCTCGCCTGTTTTTTTTTTTTTATGTTCTACTGTGTGGAAGTCTCACTTGACCTGCATAAATAAGAGTGTGAGTGTTTTCTTCTTAAGAGGAATTCTGTCAACCCAAAACGCCCTCACAGACATGAATATTTCTCTCTCTGAGTCAGTCTTGCTGTTGGGAATAAGAGAAGTTCAGTGGGACTTGTGTGCACCGTGTATATGGAGGTTTGTTTTGTGCCGTTGTTTTGAGTCGCACAGCTGAAAGTTAGATCTGATGATATTGTCTCTGTAACTTATGGTGTTGTGGGCTTCTTTGAAGCCAATGCACTATTCTTGTTGGAGCTATTTTTAATTCTAATGGTAGACATTGATGACCAAGCCCTTAAAACGCTGCGTGTTTAACTCACACAATCTACTTGACTTATCTTGTATCTGCTGTTTTGGCATTTTGATTTTATCCTTTTTTTAGTGTGCCTTATTGCTGTAGTTGGTTTGATAATGTAATCTTCTATTTGTTTACTCCTGGATAACTCCTCAAAGAAGTGAATAATTGCAATGCAAGTATGTTTTTTTTTTTTTAAGATACCGTGATGTGAGAGGTAGTGTTGCCATTGCAGAGTTGTTACTGTGTTACAGTGCTGTCCACAGCTCATAACATAATCCAGCAGGGTATTCCAGTAAAGAAATGTCCACTTACAGGAATTACGTGAGTAATGTTGAGTAATATTTTGGGTTGCAGTTATTCAGGCATAAGGGTTCAGTACATTTCCATGCACTTCCTTCCCTCCCACTGTCCCTCTGCCCCAGAGGGAGCAAGGTGTCACCTTCCATACTGTGTATGCGTCTAATCTTTTGTATCGGTACCAAAACATTCCTCACCATGTTTATTGGTTTCAGGTGTCAATCGCAATGACACATGAAAACAGTATCAAGTTATCTGTGAGCTTCCATATGTTTTTGACTTGCTATGGTACATCACACTTAACTTAAGAAAAACTTAAGACTGATGTTTCCTCACTACCAGTTATCATTAGCCTTCCTGTCTGCTTTATGTTTTATAGGTCATACCAGCAGGCCCATATTGTACCATGCATGCTACAGTTAAATCATTCAAGGTGAAAAGTAAGGTTGCTTTAACATATTTACATTGGCCGTTGGATTGCGTAAATGGATCGAAAACTTTTTGCATTCTCCTGCACCTATAAAAAGACATATGTCTTTCGTTAAGACATCAAAGCTTGGTTCAATTGTCTCACTTGTGCTAAACTTAGCTTTTTATTTCTTTCATTTTAGCAAAAACCTGGAATGGAGATGACAGATTGATGTACCTGACCCAAATGCCTTGACCACACAATGTTCAAATCCAACGCCCCACCCTGTTTCCTTCATTCTTTCTTTCTTTTGTGCCCCTCCAACCCCAATACACACAAACACCCCTCTCATTTGCTTTCCTGAATGTAGTGTTGGACAATAGCCAGTACACTTGAGGCAGGAAGACTTGAATGAAATGAAATATGACTGGTGATTGTGCAGAGTTCAAGTACACTACACATCTGGGCATACACTTATGCCAAATAAACTGAATGCACTCTCGATCATGTTTATGTAAAGCACAAGCGGCACAAGGCACTCAGATTGTTCTTGGCCTTTTCCTGTGAATGTATGTTAAAAACATGCTACCCGTGTATTATCACATCTAAGATACTTGTACTACTTTTAATAATAATGAATCTACGATGATGATATATCTTTGACCAGCATGAAGGACATTGAAAAATAGTCACATTTAAGGAAAGTAACAGATACTCCAGAGAGACAAATAATTCTCACCCCATATTGACACTAATAAACTCAGACAGTGATACTCTTCAACAAATTGATGTGTTAATATCTCCCTGTCTCTCCTTCTGTAGTGGACGGGATCATCAGCAATTAGGTTTCATCATCCATACATGGAGAGTAGCCCATGGACCTAAGTGTGACCCAGAGGTTGTTACATCCAGGCCTAGATTCGGCCATGCTGGCCCCCGGCCCTCCCTTCTTCTTGGGACCCCTCACCTCACAGCACTGCTCCCAGTTTTCCCAGCAGCACTTGCAGGTAAGGACTCTCATGAGGACAACACTCTTGAGCCAGTATAGGTGGAGGGTGACAAAGCAAAGCTTCAGCAGCACCAAGCATAACCAGCAACAGTATGAATACATCCGCTTAATCTACGATTTATGTTTTTCAGAACATTTCAGAACTGTGAGTCTGCTCATGAAATTTTGACCTATGTCAAGTCTTGCCACATCTTGCCACCAACATTCATCATTCACTACATCATCATTTTATTTGGATGAGATTGAGTTGCACAGAGTGAAAGGCAGATAGATCTCCTGCCACATCAACCACAAGAACAAGCCAGCTGTTTTTGCAATACGACTTTACAGGTTGATGAATGCTCAGCAGAAATAAGTAAGAAGCAGGTCAGGTTACTGTAAACAGGCCACCTTCTTAGCATTAGATTCTGATCAATGCTGATCATGGATCAGCTGGTTTGTGCTGCACCTCTAGTGCTATATTTCTTTACTTTAACATGAAGTCTTTTGAGAGGCAATAGTCAGTTATTTAGGGATATGGCAGTAACAATGTTTGTCTCTTTTTGTTCAAATCCCATATTCACAGTCCATGCAGACTGGACTGGTCAAAGTTGATATCTCTTAATTTTTCTCTTCTCAGTATAACATTGAGCAAAGACAGATGGAGCAAGAGAAAAGAGAAGAGCTACAACAGCTGACAAGAAAGAGTAAAAATGAGCAGAGTGAGTATCACATGTAATATGTTTCTCTTTACGGTACTGTGCTTTCATAGCTTCTCTAAAAGACCATTTGGCTGTTGACTTGCTCTTCATCTGAGTCATAGCACTCTGTTTCAATGAAAAAATAGGGGATTTCCAACAGTGCTGTGATGTATTCTCAGATTTCAAGGGAATTTGTACTCATATCAAATCAAAGTCAAACAAACACACTTGTTTCAGGAAACACTTTGTGATGTTTTTAGTTTTTACCATGTAGAGGAAATGAAGAGAGCTCAGAGGAAAGTGACAGATATCATGGATTCTACTTCAGAAATCTCCTGACTTTTTTAGATACTGTAGTATCAATACAAAAACTATTCACACGTCTTTATTGAAACATTTTATCATTATTTTATATTATCAGCCCCACTGCCTTCTTTCTGATTTTCTTGACTGGTAGGTGCTGTAGCCAGTCCTCTGGTAAGGCAGAAACTTCGGGAACACATAATTATGAAGAGCCAGCCCACCCATGACAGGGTCACTCCCAACCACAACAGTCCTACACCAGGATACAGGTGAGAGAGACAAAGAGATCAATGATTTTTCAAAGTAGAACTTTGACTGTGCGAGCTGCAAACACAGCATAGTTTAGCAAAAAAATTACTTTGGGATTTTATTGTTGTAAGGAAGACCACCTCCTTTTCTGGTGTTAATAAAGGTAATACAATAATATGAAAATAACAAGAATATAAAAAAAAGAATAAGAATAATATAATAATAATAATAATAATAATAATAATAACAATAATAATAATAAAAGAACAAATCTATTCATACCTTTTCATGATTAAACCAGTCTATCCAATATTATTTTGGTTACCTAGGCTCCCAGTTCCTGACATGTCCCCAAAGTCTCACCCTACAGCCTGTGACCAGCGTAAAGACCTCGCCCTGCGCAGGACAGGTGAGATATCTCTGGTTGTTTGTGTCTGTGATGAGGGTTCCCACCCTGAGGTTAAAGCCGTGAATTGTCACTGGTGATTTTCCATTTCAGGTCTGTTCTGTTGCAGTGCGCTCTGTGTCATTTGAGTTAGACTCAAAGTGATCTGAATGCATAGCTCAGTGGGATATTTTGTCTGTTAAATGCTAAACTTTTCAGTGTCTCAGAAACTATCATTTATGTTATATATTCTGGACTAGAAAGTGAGAATGGAGAGAATGAATGAGTGAGACAAAGGAAACTCATTGAGCACCAGACCTACAGGGCCAGAGAGAGACCAAACAGCCATAAAAACAACAGTGAGACACAAAGACCGAAGCAGTTATATAACTTTTAAGGAAGGTATTTGTAAAATGAACCGTGTGAGAGTACTGAGCAGTCTCCCTCACCATGTAAATGAGAGTGGTTTCGTCTTCCTGTACATCTCTGCGAGTACACGAACATTATTTATCTGCGTTGCCCTAGAACCCCTAGGTGCCAGTGTGCACACAAACATGCACACACCCTCCAGTGATTTTTTTTGGCACAGCGACAACACAAAGCTGCCTTTTATCTGCTCTGCGCCAGCCACTGATTGATTGTTTTGTTTGGGCTTATTGGAGCCTGACCAATGTAAACATGGGACTTTTTATGCTATTGACTTGGGTTGAAGTATTTGCTTGGCTCAGCTGTGCTGCACATTGATTTAACTTAGTTTTGTTATGGAAATTGAGTGCATCCTTATAGTATGTGCATTACTGAGTGAGAGCATTCTTGCTGATGTAGAAGATGTCATCTGATGACATCAGTCAGTTTATCATTAATTTGTGTGTTTATGAGACCTTTGGGAAGTATGTGTGTGTGTGTGTGTGTGTGTGTGTGTGTGTGTGTGTGTGTGTGTGTGTGTGTGTGTTTCACATATTCATTTGTGTATATTTGTGCGTGTGCAGTCTCTGAGCCCACTCTGAAGTGGAAGTTAAAGAAGCTCATCAGTACAAGGCCAAACCCGCTGCAGCGTAAGATCAGTGCCCCTCCCGCTGTCAAGCACAGGACAGAAACTTTGGGTAGAGTATCTACATTTAGCTGGAACACTCTCATGATCTTCTGTTTTATTTGCACTGCACTTTTAGCTATTTCAAGTTAATGCTGCTTTGATATACCATTACTATATCTGTTACTTTGTTACATGTAATTTAAACACATAATGTACTGACACAGTTTGATACATTTTCCAATTTGATATGTGTGTCTTTTGGTGCTGTATGAACACATCTATTCTGACACTATTGTTGGCTATCATTAGTTGATGGGCGTGTCTCAATTCTGTCACCCAGACTCCTCTCCCAGCAGCAGCAGCAGCAACCCAGCTTCAGGGTGCAGCTCCCCAAATGACAGCCTCCATTCGGACAACGGGCACCTCCCGCTGGCTCATGAGGTGAGCCCTTCTTTTTTTATTAATATTATAGCCATTTAGCAGACTTTCTTATCCACATTAGCATATAATAAGTGGGACCGATTGTGGCAGGATTGCTGTGGATGAAGTAACCTTACACAGGGCAATACACTGGTAAGAGCAAATTACGTTTAACCATGTATCCAGCTAATTTAAAAAGCTCACGTTACTGTATTGTGTGAACCAGTGTTGTAGTACTCAAGATCAGTCTTGGTCTTAAGACCAGTCTCAAGACCACTTTTAGAAGGTCTTGGACTCGTCTCGGAATCGACCGCATCCGTCTCGGATAAAGAGGACTCTGGATTTTATTTCAAGACCACAACTGCAGGGATATCACAAAGTTGCCTGTGCATTGTCTAATTGTATGTGTTAACTCGTTACTGTGATTGGATGTAAAACTTCCTGCTTCAAATGCAACCAATAACTTCACTCATTTCTAATTTTTTATTTGTTACTTTTAACCCCCTCTCCCCGCCCCGTTAGCACGCACTCCCAAGAAAGCTCTGGCTGTCTGGCACTGGTCTGGTCTTAGTCTTGACTCGGTCTCAACCCCTCAAAGTCTTGGTCTTGACTTGGTGTCGATACACTCTGGTCTTGGTGATGACTTGGTCTCCGTTTAGGTGGTCTTGACTACAACACTGCTGTGAACAGTTAACTTCATTTTATATTATATGTGGTGTTTTCTTTTATTGGGGTGCAAATGTTCCACCAAAACAAGTTCCTTTCTGCAGACCATTTTGCAGAGCAAGTGTTGCTGAGTCCAGAGTTTAGCACCACCCAAAACGATTGTGATTGGTTTAAAGAATTGCAAACAACCCAGAGCGTTATCTTCTCCTATCCTGCTATGTATGTGTGGGGGAGCCAGACCTTACTCCACAGCGCTGTGGAGTAAGGCATTATGAGACTACATCAACACAATACAGGGGACAACAATTGTTCAACCGTCATGCACCTTTGTTAAATCTTCCTTTTATGGATTTATTCATGAAATGTTTCCAGGAAAACCTTTTGCTTTCTTTTTGTAACAGTAACATATAGTCCTGGTCTGGTGAGTTTACCTCTGCTCTTTTAAAGACAACCACCAACAGTTGAATGTTAATTTGGTACAGTAATGCAGTACAGTAATGAATAAATGCTTTAAACAGGGAGATTTGAGAAGGCCAGATGGCCCATTGTACAAATACATGTTACTTCATCACTCCGCAGCTAATTAAAATATTAATATAAATCCATTTTCTATTTACTTACCATTTTACCACCACTTATCATTTTCTGGGTTACAACAGTAGAGTGTTTTTTCAGTTTTTAACACACAAGTCTTGTATAATAACTATTCTTTTACCTGTGTGAAAGTTGATTTATGGCACTAAGGAGAGAAGTCAAATTAACTTAATAATGTAAATATGTGTTTTGTTGTTTTTGTGTTTGATGATGTGATCATTTGTATGTGATTATCTGTACAGATAATCTCTATAATGAATATTTCTGTCTCATTCAGGCACAGAGGTTGCTGGCCCATTTTACCTTGCCTCCCAACCCCACTGCTATGCCCAACATCACTGCTGGACTACCTGCACATGTAAGCTACGATACCTTTTAGGGTTCCCTTCAAAATAAATATATAAACTGTTGACGTGTTATTTCACAACAAAAAATGTACAGACCAAATGGGAAGACATTAATGCTATGAATGTATGTGTATCTAAGACTGAATGTCTAAAATAGTGCCTGCACACTTGGACACTTATAGAAACATGTGGTATATTCAGGCTTTCACTTCCCTCTTGATCTCTCTGGTGCTTTCATATCTTGTGAATCAGTCATGTGGTAGTTTACTCACTTGATGACAATATTAACATGTTTTTAGATGAGTCTAACTACATTGTGAACAGCCAATGAAGCCCTTGTCTTATGGAATGACTCTTCATTTAAGTAATTTGTGTTCAGCTGCAACCATGACAAGGGCTTCCCTAAACCCTAGTGACCTCTACGGAGCCTTCTCCCCATCATGTCTCCTCTCCTCACCTCTCTCCTCAGGCTGACCTGCGAGTAGCCAGACCGTTGGCAGTACCTGCTCTTCACCAGGTCTACCTGCCTGTGGAGGGATGCAGTCCAGCCCTGGATCAGCGCCTGCAGCCTGTGCTCATACTGGAACCACACACCGGACTGGTGCACTCCCAACTTGTCTCTTGTGAGTTGTGTAGCCGTAAATGTGTTGTACAACAGAAACAGAAATACCTCAATATGCATATATCATATACAGAAGACACACATTCAGACAACACAACGTGTAAACATGCCACCTTAGGTTGAAGATCTGACTTTCATGCAGTTAATGGATAGTGGGATTTGTTAGAGATGACACAAGTAGCTGGATCACTCCCCTACCTTTTCGTCAGCCAAGAAAATTTCAAACAAACAAACAACAGTATGCATACCAATGGCTCCCTTTGGGGTTATTTCCAAAGAAGAACATACCATGAAAGATGACATATTGGAGTTAATGCAAGGCATCTTAGATAACCATTAGGAGAGGGATGGGAAGCTTGGTGCCTCCTTCTTTTTTGGGTGTACCATCCGCGAAAACCAGCTTCCCTTACCTAGCCCTAACCCTTGCTGTTGATGATTTACATGTCCAGCGCAGCCAGTGGGTGACTTGGAATATGACAATTGACATGTTCACATTCGCCATCCCTGAATCCCAGAAACCATTCAGTCCAAGAGGTGTACTCTCAACCATGAACACTGTGTTGACCCCCTGAGTGACAGTTCAAGGAAGGCTGCTTTGAAGAGAGCTTGACTCTCAAGGTGATAACTGGAACACTTCTCTGCTCACAAAGAAACTCTTAGAATGGCAGAGATGGCAGGACACACTACAGGAGCTCAATAGGCTTAATTAAGCATTGCATTATCATTTCTCTCATTTCATCAGTTACACACCTTCTCCCATCAAGGAGGTCCATTTAAATACGGCTGCTGGCAAAGCTTTGCCTCCACCACCCCAGGCTCCACCTTCCCAGTTCCTAGTTCTAGTTCCTTCCCAGTTGTAACATGACCCAAAGGTTAAAATGGTTTTCAATGGCTTGCTTTGGGCCCACTCCTGTATACCGATTGGGGTTTTCTGCATTGCGCTCCCTGTTTCAGCTTAGCATGCTGCTTGGCTAATTCAGGGAGCATTATTAAGGGTGGAGCCATCAGCGCCCAGCATAGCTGTATTTCCATTTGTTGCAATAAATGGTTAAATCTATGACTATCTAAGTTTTCCTGACTGAAATGTTCCTTGCTGTTACACTTACACTTTAAAAGTGAAACAAACACTGAGCTATGTTTCTTTTTTAGTCAATTAAGGTAATTTATGCTTTTGTATGTTCAATTGCTTATCTGTAAGAGAAGCATTACCATATTTATGTACACTTACTTTTGTATTTTCTTTTACTGTATCACCTTTCCTTTATTTAAGTTCTGCCAATCACAACAAAAAGCCTGTATATTAATTATTAGCAATACTAATAATGGACCTTTTTCACAGCAGACATTTTCTACTTTTTTTAGCAGGATAAACACAGGTGTAACTGATAACGTCAATAAGAACTTCATACCCTTTAGGTGTGCAGGTTTAGGGTGTAAGTAACACCTGCACGCCTGCTAAAATAAGTCAAAATGTCTGCTGTGAAAATAGTATATTCATATAAAATTCAAGATTATAAGAACAGTGATGTTGTGAACATTTCTTTTGCCTGAATATTATAATATAAACGGCACAAGGGCGCCCTCTACTTGACACTTGATGGTGATGCAGTTTTGCAAAAGAAATACGGAAATATGCTGTTCATTGAGGCCTATTTTCCTTTGCATTATTTTGAACATAAATACAGCTATGGTATATTTTACTCTGCACTTCACTTTCTATTTCTGAGTCAGATATGGATAATTAATCTAGATTATTATAATTTCACGATTTATATCAGCTGTCCTATTTTTCTTCTCCATAGCCCTCTTTTCTTTCCCTTACACCCTATCCATTCCTTTCCATTTTGTTTCTCTCCTCCCCATTGTTTTTTCTGCCCCTCTTTTTGTCATGTTTATCCCCATTTATCGTGCGTCTTTATTTTTTTTCTCCTTCACATGTAGCCTAACCCCTCTGCCTCCTCTTGTTCAGTCAGCCTCCATCTTTTTTCACCACCGTTTAACCTGTTTCACTCTCTCTTCCTCGCTGCAGTTCATGGTTTGAGCTCCACTCCTCTGCTGCAGCAGCAGCAGCAGCAGCCTCACCTGTCCTCCCCCACCAGAAGGGAAGGCGTAGTTACCTTTCCCTCCCACAGACCCCTGGAGCGAACACGCTCAGAGCCTCCGCCCTACAGCCACTCACCCATTATTCTGCATGCCAGCCGTCACTCACATATCCACCACCATCTGTCCCAGCAATATCACAAGAGCGGGCTGGAGAGGTTCAAGCAGAATGCACACATGAGCAAGGTGAGAGGAGAGGAGGCAGGCGTGGACACAAGCATGTTGCATGAAAATAAATGAACTAATACTGACAGTGGCAGATCTTTATGAGGTTTATTCTGTGGAGTCCTTGTGTTGACTTGTGCTTGGATTTCCCTTAAAAATGTATTATTATTTTTTATTTGACTAAATACAGAAATCATTTGTTATTAGTTGTATAGAAAGGTATGTTAAAGAGAGCTTGTGCAACCTTGAGACTTGTTAACACTGTAAAACTTATACCTTATATTAGCAGACAAGCAAGTCCATTGAGAAGCCTCGTCTGACCCAGATCCCATCGGAGGACATGGACCTGGAGGAGATTGGATCAGGTTCAGGTTCGGGGCCCGGTTCTGTGTGCGATTCAGAACCGGGCTCTATGTGTGAGGACGGCTACCGCAGGAGACAAAGCACTGCCAGCACAGACTCAGTTTACGACACGGAATCCACTACCTCCTCACGGGACAGCTTGATCGAGTCCTCGCACTCACTCAGTCAGGTACTGATATCAACTCTCACCTGCACAGATATGCAGAGCTTTCTGAGGGGTTGATGTTTTACTTTTCCTTAAAAGAAAAGTTTTAAACTATTTATTTTTTCTTTTGACTAAGGAATGTGCAGCCCTAGTCTTATGTACTAGAATTCACTTTTTTCAAGCATGTTTTTGACATCAGAGGGCGCTGTAGCTTTATTTAGACATGATGAAAAGGGAGAGTTAAAATATTGTGGAAGCATGCTTGGCAATACAGTATTTTCTATATCAGTTGTTATAGACAAGCACTATTAAATTGACCAAATAATTAGAAGTTGCAATGTACTGGAGAGAGGCATTCGACTTGTGAATATGTGGAGGTTTACTCCAGTCTTTGTAATGTGTTGCTGCTGTTAAATTCTCCTTCATTCCCTTTTTCTCCTCTTCACCCACTGTCCTGGGAACCACAGAGGCAGGTGAACCTTAGATCAGGTCTCCAGCTTGACCCCCTGGGTGTGCCTGCCCTAATCTGGCCTCACCAGCCTCTGGTTCGAACCCAATCCTCCCCAGCCTCTACTTCCCTGCCGCCTCCTCCACATCCACCCACAGCCATACCTACCCTGTCATTGTCCAGCCCTGCTGCAGATGTCCAGCTACGCTTCACCACAGGTGAGGGACACTTTTTTGAACAGGAAACTGTGAAAAGAGGCCATGAATCCCATTAACTGGTGACATATTTTACATATGTACAATTCATGTACGATTGGATCATGAAATACTGAGGAAGAAAATCAAGGTTTACATGTGTTTTTGTGTGTGTGTGTGTGTGTGTGTGTGTGTGTGTGTCCGTGTGTGTGTCCGTGTGTGTCCAGGTCTGGTTTATGATGCTCAGATGCAGAAGCACCAGTGTACCTGTGGGGATAACAGCCGACACCCTGAGCATGCTGGGAGGGTCCAGAGCATCTGGTCGAGACTGCATGAAAGAGGTCTCAGGAACCATTGTGAGGTATGACAGAGAGACACACACACACACACACACACACACTACACATACTGGCAGATCCATACCCCCAGAATCAGTTTTAAATGAAGTTTGTGTGGGTTGTATGTGTGTGTATGTAGCGCATTCGCAGTAGGAAGGCCACTCTAGAAGAGCTGCAGTCAGTCCATTCAGAGAAACATGTGCTTCTATTCGGCACCAACCCACTCAATCGCCTCAAGCTGGACAACCGCAAGTTGGCTGGTAATATCAATAATACTTATAAAAAAAATTAATAATAATACTGTAATAATGATAGTATTAATAATAATAATAATATAAGCATGCATGACAGTTGAATAACTGAAATTATCTTCTGCAGGGATCTTGTCTCAACGGCTTTTTGTGATGTTACCATGTGGAGGAGTTGGGGTGAGTGCCACACACGGGCACGCACACACACACGCACACACATCGTAGACCTCTTTAAAACACAAGTCATGTGGGAATCTTTCCACTTATCTAATTGCGTACAGCAAACATCACATGGCTGATTATGCCTCATTACACAATTAAACTAATAATACTACAAATTGCTAATGCTATTGTTTTTGGCTAAGATAACTTTGAAACCCAATCAGAAATCAAAAGGCTGTACAAAGGTGAGATGTGGAAGAGAGAGAGGAAGAAGGGAAGAAAGAGGGTACACATAGAGACTGTGGCTTGGAGCGATGCGTTCCAGTGAAACTGGATTATATTCAGAGAGAATGGGTGTGTGGAAACAGGGAATAAGAATACAGAAGACGAAAAAGAAGACAGAAGAAGAATTGTGAAGGTAGGAAAACATAATAAATTAAATTTTACAATGGACTATCAGAGAAGGAACAATGAAGACGATATAAAAGGACCTAAAGTTTTCCTAAACGTTTTCTCCTCTGATGTGGCAAAACACAGATAGAAATGCCCATGAGAAACTGTTGTGAAGCACAATGACAAGAGAGGAGGCAGATAAGAGAGTAGGAGAGGAGAGGAGGTAGGAAAAGAAGAAAGGGGCTGGGTGTTAGTTGATAAGACGACAGATCTGCCTGGATTTCCGGACCTTGCCTGCTCTGGTGAAGAGCAGTGATTGGAACAAGATGGCAAAGACTGTGATAAAAGAAATTCCTCTGATTTCATTGTTCCACCACGGCACACCACCAAAGTGAGTTTTGAAACATGGAGTAACGTTAAAACACAAGACGGGGATTAAGAGTAAATTGATGTGGAATACAAAAAAAGGTCTCTCAGCAATTGTTAGTATCCACAGATGTTAAAGGTCCACCTTCACACATTAATACACTATAAGAATAATTATTCATGTCCTGCAACCTGCTGACTGGCGATTTCCAGTGGGACTGTGAAATTCTGCAAACTGGTCTGCCTGGATTTCAGTAAACCCTGTTGAATCACTTGAGAATGAGCCCAGTTTTGATGAGACGGAAACTAATTGCAAAAAAAAAAATATATGTATTCATATTTAAACAGAAGTCATATCTGTGCCTGACTTTTAAACTGACTGTATGTGTCTCCTCTCTTTTGTACTGACAGGTAGACATTGATACAATCTGGAATGAACTTCACACATCAGTAGCTTCTCGTATTGCTGCAGGATGTGTCACAGACCTGGCGCTGAAGGTGGCACAAGGAGAGCTAAAGGTGTGTCTTTGTTACCAAATACCTTATCAACAAATACATGTGTTTTTTACTCAGGAATTTTAAGAGCTGCAGTATAACAGGTTGTGTGGGGTAAACAACCATTATATACACTTCAGCAGTAGAGCTTTAGTAACTCCCCTACTGTAGATAGCTGTTGTCTGCAATGAACATAGCTGTACAGTATACAATTTAGCCAGGTATAAGCTTAAAGATGTGAACTGCGATGGTTGACCCCTGAAAGGAGTTAAAGTTTTTGCTTTCCTCTCACAGAATGGCTTTGCAGTGGTGAGACCTCCTGGACACCATGCAAACCATTCCTCCCCTCTGTAAGTACAGCAGCACAAACACACACACACACACACACACACACACACACACACACACACACATATACAAAGTGTTTCAAAGGATTTATTACAGATCAGCTACACTTCTGAGAGAGAGAGAGAGAGAGAGAAAGAGCCTATGTCTCTCTGTCTTAATGTGTGTGTATGTGTGTGTGTGTGTGTGTGTGTGTGTGTGTGTGTGTGTGTGTGTGTGTGTGTGCGCGCACACGTGTGCGTGTTTCTGAGTTTGTATGATGTGTGCTACCTGACCAATGCCCGAGGCAGTCTACCTCCTCTGCTCAGTTTCTTTTACACTTTCGAGATACAGCGCAAAGCACCTTAAAAGAAACTGTGCATGTGAGTGTGTGCACTGTAAGTGTGTGTGTATTTGTATGCATGGATTTGTGTCAGTCTTTGATAGGAGGCATTAGCCAAGTAACCACATTCAGCTGGGACTGTGTGTGTGCTCAGCAGTACTTGTCACTGTTTATTTATGGGATGATAATGACTTTTCTTGATGAGCAGATTTGGACAGCATATATGATATACCGTCTACTCTCACACACACACACACACACACACACACACACACAAAAGCACTCACAGTTTACGACCCTTGCTGACACTGCCACTTCCAACATTCCTCCATTGTTTTTCATACATCAACACTTTTTTTTGCATACCTTTACTGTAGACGGCAAGTGTTGAGGGAACTGCTGTGCCAATTTGTGAGTTCATTTCTCTGAAATCATCTCACATGTCCTGCCAGCAATTCACGCTGTTATCATTTGGAATGTGAAGGGAATTTTATGATAAGCTTGGTTTTCTGTTTGTCACAAAATGTGTGGGTTCTGCATTTCCCAGGAGTACAAGATTTTAGGCTCAGCATAATGTTCTAATATGAAAAGCCGTTTTTTGTTTGTCAGCAGTGGAAGATGAAATGCAAAACAACTTGAAATGAAACATCGTAATTTCTCCAATATTTGCAGTAAATGTTTGCCTGGCAGGAGTTTCCATCTATGACTTGCACATTAGAGTCAGTGCTGTGATTGTCACAACCTGGACTGAATAGCCATCACATGACGCCACACAACTGGAGACATGTCTTAGAGGTTCCTAAGGTCCATATGGGGATTCTATGATATTCATTTTCTGAAGATGTCATTCTGATAAAAACATGTGGCTGCCTCTCTTCCTGTCTGTTTGTCCATAGGGGCTTTTGTTTCTTCAACTCTGTGGCCATCGCTGCCAAGCAGCTCCAACACAAACTCAACGTCAGCAAGATCCTCATCGTGGACTGGGTGAGGACCCACTGCATGACCAGCATCACTGGTCCCCACATGGATAGGAATAAACAGACGAAAACCCACTGGCACACAAATGTATCATGGGCACAAACAAGGTCCCAGAAGCAGAGCAGCCCTCTACAGTAGCACTTCTATTTATCATTTTTCTCCATATGAGATCTGAAGGTCACATATACTTAGACACAAAATCACACGCAGTCATATGAACACACACCCACACACACACGTGCAGATATTGATCCGCAGCCAGGTGGTTGCCTCTGTTCACCATGTGTGTTTACATGAGCCTGTACCATGTCTTAACACACCGTGCTCTCTGACATATTACTGCATCAAACACTAATTACTACCTGCTTCATCAAAAAGCTTTTAAGATTGAAACACATTTGCCATTGACAGGGAAAAAGCCTTGTAGGTTTTACAGACTAGGCTCTGCATTTTGGGTCATACGTTCTATGCATACTTCATAATAGGCGAATAGACAACGAAGTTCTCTTTTGATTGATTTAAATTGTTTTGAACAAACATGTGAATCCATCACGGTTTTAATTATGTGTGAAATACCTATTTCGGTCCTCGGCAACTTCCTAACCTGTCATCCAATCACTGTCCAGGATGTTCACCATGGCAACGGCACCCAGGAAGCCTTCTATAATGACCCGAGCGTGCTGTACATCTCTCTACATCGCTATGACGATGGCAACTTCTTTCCTGGTAGTGGACATCCCAGTGAGGTTGGTAGTCTTCCACAGCAGTGTTGTGTTTTTCTCTTTTGTTTGTGTTGTCATGGTGATGGCTGAGTGTTTGTGTGTGTTTGTGTGTCTCTGCATGTACCTAGATACACAAAAGAACACATGAGACTATACTGACAACACAGGTTTTCTTTGTAGAGTAGATGACCTGAGTATATTCTATTACTTTGACTCCTAAGAATACAGAATTTATAATAATACCTCCCATATGGAGATAGATATGTTGGCATAGAAATATTTGGTAAGTGTGTGATTCCAGTGGGACATTAGGGAGATCAAGAGCCTTGTGTTTAGCATATACTTGTCAAAACAGGAAGAATGATTGTAACAATAAATCCCAGAATAATCGACATGATTTAATGCCCCAATTATAACCTCAATTTGGTCATGATGACGGATCACAGTCTGCTCTACACTGGAGAAAAATAGGACAGTTTAGTATGGATTATCTTGCAGTGTACAAGGGATTACGATTAAAAGATCTTTCCTACGATTGGGCATCAGACATCTCAGATCTGTCTCGATTAGATATATATTATACCACTGGAATCTAAGCAATGTAATCTTGTAATTTTAGCTGCCTACAGTAATAAAGATGAACACAAAGTGCTTCAAGTTTAATCTGAAAATGTCTTTTCAACAACATTTAGAATTTCTGTTATAGTTTTTTTTCTTAACATAAATAACTCATATTAGCTTAGTTTGCTTTAGTTCGCTGTCATTCTTGCAACTTTTTGACTTATTCAACATGAAATTTCCAAATGCTGCAAATTTGTTTATCTGGTGAAATCACCTTTTGATTTTGTGTATCTGCTGTAGGTTTATTTTCTTAGTTGTAGTTTATTTAAGAAGCTTCAGGGCTTTGGATGTAATAACTCACAACAGGATGTGTACAGTCGAATTGCATGCCTATGTTTGCATACAGGAAATTGAGATGCCTATGAATTCTGCCTGCGGTCTTACCAGAAACCAAGTGTGATGACTATCCCCAGTCAGATGAATTGACCCCAACTCATGGTGGCATTCACAACCCATTCAATCCCCCCACATCCCCTCCTCTTACACTCCCATCCTCCCCCACAATAATGAGGATAAAATAGTCAATGTTTTCCCATAAAATACCCCGATGAGGGACGGTACATAAAACGCACTGCTGGCTTGGATGTGGCTTTGCCTTAAGTGGCCCCTCAACCTCTGTTGAGCTGTGTGGTAAACCTCTGGAGTCTCGCTGTCCCCCGTGTAGGTATATAACACACCATGGGGTAGGGTGTGATGTCATAGCCATAACAGAGAGTGCCGAGTACCACACAGAAATCAGCGACGGCTTAATCCAGTCCAGCAACTCTTGAAACATGAAAGAGTGAAAGAGGACAGAGAGGAGCGCAAGAGACTTGGAGCAATAGCAGGAATTGGGGTGTGTGTGTGTGTGTGTGTGTGTGTGTGTGTGTGTGTGTGTGTGTGTGTGTGTGCACATGCGTGTGCACATGCGTGTGCATGCGGGTACATTACCAGTTGGCAAAGGACAGAAGGCCTCATGTGTTTTTAGTTTGCCCTGTGAACATCCCGTCCACTGAGAGAAGAATGGAGACAGACGCTCTGCAATGCTCATCAGCATTCTTTCAAACATCCTCTCACACCCATACACACACATTTACACACACACACACACACACACACACACACACACACACACACACACATACACATACACACACAAACACACACACAAAGGAAATTACCATGCCTTGTTGCCAAGAGTATGTCAATCAACCTCCTCATTCTGCCCTCAAACTGACACATTGACTGATGGTGAAGGGCTTTGAGAAGAGCTAAATGGCTGCTAGCAGGACTACAAAGAGAAAGGCAGGAATCTTTAAACCTTCTTTCCAAGAGCCGGGCCTCAGTTCACTCTCTGCCCCAAATATTTGAGGTCAAACTGAGAGAACCTCCATCCACTCTGCCTGGCATTTTGGAAGTGCACGTCAATCTCAATACAGCAAATAAAATTCACTAAAATCATTTACTGTACGTCATAAAATGTAAATATGTAGGTTAGAGTAGTATTCCATGTATGTTTTATTTGACATGTCATACATACCAAACCTACTAAATGTCTTACAGAACACATATACAGTCATTCCAGTTATATACAAATATTATATTTTCAATATATAAAAAGAACATTTTACAAGATCAGGCAGCAATTTCCAAATGTGAAACATTTCCCAGTATAGCTATACCCTAAATCTTGGGAATCATAAATGGGTGTAGCTCTGTTGTGGCTCAGAGTGATTTATTAGGGCCATTTGACAAATTGTATCAAAATCAAAATGGAGGGACAGGGGTGTTGAATTAATAGCCATCCGTCTTTAATTTAGAAATCATAATCACTCCCTGGTGTTGTCTTAAAGAGATGCAGTAACTTTTCCTCGATTGGTGCAATGCAAGGTTTTGGAAGAGTCTTACTTATTTTGTGAACATTTGACACAAATCTGTCATTGTCATGCAGTTTCTCAACTTTCTCTGGGACTCATTAACTCTATTGACATTCACAGAGACTCTTTCTCTCTCTCTCTCTCTCTCTCTCTCTCTCTCTCTCTCTCTCTCTCCATCCAGGTGGGTGCAGGTGCAGGCGAGGGCTTCAATGTGAATGTAGGCTGGACGGGGGGTTTGAACCCTCCCATGGGTGATGCAGAGTACCTGGCTGCATTCAGGTAAAGAATGGCCGTAACCTGTCTTTATTAGGCACATCATATTTCTTTCCATACTATAGTACTCTGCAATTTATAACCTAAAATTAAAGGTCTGCACTGTTTTTTTTTGCTTGTGCAATTCTATTTGCTACAAATTTGATATACTTGCATACATCTAGGCCGTCATAAGTTTCAGTTTGTGACACTGCTTTCAATCAATACTTCATTGTCAAGGTTGTTGTTTACATCACCTCAGGTACTGCTGTCAGTGCTGTACCAGGATGTTGGAAAGCTAGTTTAGCTAATAACAAAACCAGATTTACAATGACAGAATGGCAGAAACCAGCCAGGTCAAGAAAAGACAGAAAGCATATTATTTTAATTTTTTGGATTGAAGTGCGTGCACCAGGAGGACAAACAATAAGCCATTATTTCTCCTCCTGGTTGAAGCCCACTAGAATGCAACACCTTTTTACTGGTGTTTTATCATGCAATTATACTGTAATGCTGGATCATGTTCACTGCGATGAATGACCTGTAGTATCTCAAGCAGGTTTCATCTCTGAGTCCTGATCTCCCCTAAAAA
The DNA here is from genome assembly GCF_031162955.1 of Sander vitreus. Taxonomy (NCBI): domain Eukaryota; kingdom Metazoa; phylum Chordata; class Actinopteri; order Perciformes; family Percidae; genus Sander; species Sander vitreus. The sequence continues at coordinate 9,809,368 of NC_135858.1, forward strand.
AATGGTTGGCAGTAATCAGTGTCTACACACTTTGTATTAAATGGACAAAATGTTGATATGGTTTTTGCAATGATATAAGCCACAACTTTCCATTGATTGTTGAGCAAAAAAAAACCTTCAGAGATGTGTTAGTGAAACTCACCTTTGGTCTTACCACAATTTTCATTTCATTCAAGCTATTTTTCCTGAATGAATTTACTTTGCTTCTGCTCTGCACTGTGACAAACTCTGTCAGCAACACTGGCTCACCACAAGATGATTAAACATTATGTGAGCTCTACACGGTTCTGCATGCAGCAGACACAGTGGGTGGGCCCCTCGTCAAAGGAAAGATGCTAATGAGCTAACCCATACTGGTAAAAATCCATAGAGCCAATAGGCAGGCTCAGAAACACTTAAGTCCAGTGTTTACTGGAGCTCTGGATGCTTATTAAGAAACAAATGGTCTTTTCCTGAGCAGGCGTCTGGTTTGGGTATTTTTCATCCAGTTTGGTAAATGGCAAGTGTTTTCATGTGTAAAACTTCCTCAGTTAACCACACTGTAGTACTGTACCGTATTGTGTGTTACCCCAAGAAACTTTGCCCTGAATCAAAGCTCTGTGGATAAAGAATGTCCTGGTGGTCCAGTGGTTTGAGGTACATACCATGTAGCTGTGATGTCCGGGGTGGATATCCGGCCAAAGACCTTTGTTGCAAGTCATCATGGGGAACAACCCCATAGTTGCTGCCACTGTCAACTATCAAATTAAGGCAAAAAAAATCCACAATAATAGTAAAAATGTCATTTGGGTTTGCAACTGCAGCAAGATAATCAAGATGTTTAAAAAGCAAAATACATGAAGCGGCACAGAAGGGATTTTTGTAAAAACATATGCTACAAACATTTTTCAGTGGACTTTGCCACCATTCTGTGGATTAACTGGTGCAAATAAAAGCATAACACGCTATGCAGACAAAATTTAATGCATCATGAATTCATGTTTATGCAATTAAGTATCTATTCTGGTGCCAGTTCTGTAATTCAATTTAAATACATGATTTAGACGACGGGATGTTCCAAACTCTGTGTTTCTCTTCAGGATGGAACAGAAAACTAGCGGTTGGTGATGATGTGTGTCTCTGGGGTGTGTGTCAGTGACAGGGGAAATATTGTGGTCGAGAGTGGCGGTAGGACTCTAGTACAATCAAGAGAAAGCTCAGCTGCATTGAGATTAAGTGTCATGACATAGTGTGTCTGTGTGTGTGTGTGTATGTGTGGAGGATTACTAAGGTGGTCAGAATTTAAGGGCAGTCTAATCACCGGTAGCACAGCACACACACACACACACATGTAACGGCCAGTTTCAAAGAAAGAGCATACGTATGTATATATTTTGGCTTGTGCATAGCATGTATGTGTGGATGCACATATTTTCATGTGCTTTTCTCAGTGGCTACTTATGAATGACAAACTATGGAGGAGAGGAAAGCAGAAGAGAGAGAAGAAGTGGGGGGTGCATTGTTAGGGAATCCAAAGGCGGCGTAATTAGGCCCAATGGATCCCAGATGGCTGGCTGTCAGTGACGTGAGAAGAGGGACGAGCTCCTAATAGGAACCAGACGTACACAAACGCCTTTGAACTGCCGCTGAGAGAGAGAGAGAGAGAGAGAGAATCAAACGCGGCATGGGCCATGCGCTCTTGCTAAATAACTGGCAGCGGGAGACGAGAGGAAGTGGGGAGGAGAGCATAGAGGCAAGGAAAGTGCTCTCCCCTGAGTAGAGTATACAGTATGTGGGCGTCTCAGTCCAGATATGTCAAGGGTCTCATTTTTATCTGCTTGTGTCACTCACAAAAACAGAAATTTTTCAGTGTTTGCCACCTGCCTAAATATGCTTTACTTTGACCGTTTTCTAATCTTTATATATCCTGGAAAGTTTTTCAGAGAGCTCGTGCTTCCTTTTTTTCAGAAGTGTTCTGCTTCACATTTAAACAGTTGCACACATTCACACCTGGGAGCTAGCCCACCTTCTAGTGTTGGCCACTTACCAGGAGTGGATCGAGAACAGAGATCAAGCGCTTGGAACATGGACTTTAATAATTTATCTTTCATCATTTTCAAATGGATGGAGTTTTCAATGAAGTAAATGTTTGCCGTTAACAATCCAGAAAAGTATTTTATTGTACAAGTGTTCCAGTCGCAAATCAATCACCTCAACTCTGCAGTAATTTCAGTTTGATGCTGTTTTTTGTACATTACAGGCAACTTAAATGACTTTATTACTATACAGTAACTAATCTGTTACAGTCTATTCTAATGTTAAACAACCCCTCAATGATTTCCCCTCTCACATTATTCTCTTCTATCTACTGTTCCAAGTATTCTTTTTTTTCTTTTTACAAATTATGAACACCTGTTGAAAGCATGATTTCTTATATGTACTATCTAATTTCAGCGAGGCCAGAGGGCTTGCATGAATGTAACGTACCATACAGCATTTGGTTCACAGCATGATCGTTGTTTCCTCTCTTCCACCTCAGAGCCGTGGTGATGCCCATTGCCCACGAGTTTTCCCCTGATGTGGTGCTGGTGTCAGCTGGCTTTGATGCTGTCGAAGGACACGTGTCATCACTTGGAGGCTACAAAGTCACAGCCAAGTGTAAGCCTCAATCAGCACCTCATTCTAATACAGCACACATTCACGTTACAGTAACATACTCTTACACTCACATAGGGACATAGATATGAATCAGTGTTAACATCACACAAAGTGCAGTCTAAAATCCAATCATACTTATTTAGACATATCTGTAATGATTTCTCTGGTGTTGAAAGTGTGTCTTAGTTTCCTGAGGGACCTCTTCCTCATATGAACCTGCTTTTGTTTTTATTTCATTTTTTTACCTCTGTTAATAGTTAATATGAAGTTGTCCTGCATTTTATGTTAATATCCTTATTTTGAATGCAGGATAATAATAAAAACTTAGAGAAATGTAGATGAGCACTGATCTAAATAGAAATGAATGGCATCTATAAGTTAGGGAGCACTGCTCTGAACTATAGATGGTCACCAACACTGAAGGCATCCTTTAATCTCATTAATCAAGTAATTATCTGACTTAACCTGTGTGTGTGTGTGTGTGTGTGTGTGTGTGTGTGTGTGTGTGTGTGTGTGTGTGTGTGTGTGTGTGTGTGTGTGTGTGTGTGTGTGTGTGTGTGTGTGTGTGTGTGTGTGTGTTGTTCTCTACTAGGTTTTGGCTTCCTGACCCGTCAGCTGATGTCACTGGCCGGGGGTCGGGTGGTCCTGGCTCTGGAGGGGGGACATGACCTCAAGGCCATCTGTGATGCCTCTGAATCCTGTGTCAGCGCCTTGCTAGGCATGGAGGTGTGGTGTGTGTGTGTGTGTGCGTGTGTGTGTGTGTGTGTGTGTGTATATATATATGTGTGTATGTGCGCGTGTACATACAGTATACTGTATGTGTGTGTGTTTCTGGAGAAATATACAGTGTGTTTTATCAAACTACTTACTCTTTTTTGTCCCAGGTGGAGCCTCTGTCCCAGTCCGTGTTGGACCAGAAGCCTTGTGAAAATGCTGTCCATTCACTGCAGAGAGTCATCCAGGTTCAGGGTGAGAACTGATACCTCAACACAACACAACCTGTATGATTCAGAGCCCTCAGCAGCACGTCACTCATAGGGTTTGCAGCACTGTGAAAAATATATGCATACACATTTTTGAGTGTTTTCTGTTGTGATGGGTCGTGGGCGCATCAACAAATAAATCCGCCACATGTTAACACACACAGTTTTTCGTCCTATATGCCTGTAGGCCAATGGAGTGAAAACAATAAGAATTGTATTAAAAACAACCTAACACTAATGTTTAAAAATAAATGAAAACATGTTACACGTGCAGATTGCACCAGCAGAAAAGACCTCCATGTTTTTTAGTAAATCAATATTATTATAATACTATTCACTTGTATTTCCACCTGAGCAGACCAACTCGATGGCACAGACGCACACTGACACCTCTTCAAAACCATGTGTAATACTGTATTCCGCACAGCGTGGACACCTTCATTAATTATTTAAATCCTCCGACAGGACACTGGGATTTAACTGTTAATGGACCTTGTTCTGAAAGATTCAGCGTTAATATATTGAGAATGTTTGTGGAACAGCAGAATAGCAGCAGACTATTAAATCTCCAAACCCTATGTTTTGTTATTTTGTCACATTTTAGTGTACTGTATGTTTTACTCTTCAAGTCATTTTTTATTTATATAGCTCCAACTCACAACATAATCTTATCTCATAACACTTTTCATATAGAGCAGGTCTTGACCATACTCTTTTAAGGACATAAGGCATAAATTAGGTTTTTCAAAATGGAGAGGAGGAGCAGAACCGCAGAGTTCAGAATGTATTATTTTGCCTATATTAACTGCACAGATTTACAGAATTACTGCAGAAGCACAGGTTCAGGCTACACCAGTTGCATGTTCACGATCTGTCACATTTCCTGTGTTGCTCCTTACCTTTCAAAATTCAAACATGAAAATCATTTTTACAATATAGATAAATGGAAAATAATTTGCTGATTTTTGCTCCCTGGTGTTGGCTGAAATACATGCGTTAAGTTGAAGATGAGATCAAAGAAATACGCCTGTTATGTTGCACCAGATAATAGTCACACCACGTCATACCATGTTCACCACCTGAAACATGAAAGGACTTCAAGTACTTTTTTTTTTTTTATATAGCTGCAAATGACAGATATCTTAGGGTGAACAACATAATACATTTACACATTATAATTACAGGGATTTTAATGTCAACATTTCAGGGTGTCCAAAATTCTGCATTTGAAATGAAAACTTCTGCTTTGCAACCTTGCTTCTGCTACTTTTGTTTTATTTTACATTACAAACATTTTCAGTTTAATGAAGAAAAACAATCTATTGAATATTTGTCAAGTTAGGGGAACATTTTTCAATTCTCAATCCACTTTTCTAGTTTTAAAATCCCATCAGTTACAATGAACAGAAAATAATTCACTTTCTATTTCTACAAGCTGTAGACTGTTTGTTTTGCTTTTCCATACTCCATACTTTAACTTTGGTCTCTTTATTTCTCCACACAGCACTCTTTCTCCCTCCATCTCCTCATACCTCCTGCTCACTGGCCACCTCTCCTCCTTTACATCCCTGTCTCCCATCCCTCCCTCCAGCCGTCCCACACACACACAGACAGACGCACACATACACACGGCCGCCCTGGCTCCAATTATCTTCAAACACTTCTCTGGCACACGACCTTCGCAACATCCCCTCCTGATTGCACACAAATGTTATCCCAACCAAATTAGATTAATTAAAAATATTTGCAAAGCCACAAGAATGTTAAGCCCATAATTTTGGCCCGGGGTGAAATATGTGCGAATTGCATGCACAGCCAGAACACACACGCTCATAGACGAACACATTTGCAGACACTGATTGATTTGACTTCCACTGTGTGTCACAGGACTCAAGTCTGGAGACCCTGAGAGAACACATTGAATTTGAGTTTACATTTCTGAAATTATCAACATGGATATTTGGACCCCAGGCTGTTTATAAGACAGGCAATGCTTATATTCAGATCAAACAGCTACAACTGGTGGATCAAACACCATGTACTGCTTCTTAATAATGCAGTGCAGGCACTTTCCCTCAAGGAAGGCAGCATTCTGAATGAAAACAATACTGGAATACCAACAACTGAGGCCATTAATCTTTCTCTCTTTCTCCTCCCTTCCTCCTCTCCCTCTCCCTATTTTTCATCTCCTGGCTTCCTGCAGGTGAGTACTGGCAGAGTGTGAAGGATTCGGCCGCCACAGTGGATCTGACCTACCTGCAGGCGCAAAGACGGCGGCTGAGACGAGACTCGGACAGCGAGGCCGTCAGCGCCATCGCTTCGCTGTCGATGGGAGCGATCGCCTCTGACAAGTAGGGACGACATTGTATTCAATATCTTCTGCTTTAGCGACTTTAAGGTACCGCACTTTATGTATCATACGATCTTTGTCTTTTCTCGTTCATTAAGAAAACAGACACGGCCAGAAAAACCGACAGAGAAAGGTGATTCTCTCTGAGGAAAGAGTATCCTGACTGCTGCGTTCAACCAAGTCTATGGAAGCAAGCACACACACACACACACACACACACACACACACACACACACACACACACACACACACAGACAAAGCTACAGTATGCATTTGGACCATCACTGGAAGCAGATGTCCTCCTCAGTTCGACCACTGTATTCATCACCTCACAAAAACTCCTCCACCAGTATAACTAGTGGCTGCAGTCTGATTCAAACACACTGAGCAACAACATTCACCTGGGAAACATTCATACTCTCATGACGCCTCGACAGGCTTTTCCTGGTCACTAAACTGACAAGAAGTGGAAAATAAAGACAACCAGAGGCGAATTTATGAAGGATCTTCACTCTCTTGTAGCATTGGCATGAACACACACTTGACAAAGCACAGCTCTGCAACTTTAAACATTCACCTTTTAAATGACTCCCACAAGACCTGCGAGAGACTCCTCGCACTGTTGAAACCTTGAAGGCGGGGTCAAAGGTCACCTGGGCTTGCTGGAGCCAATCACTCTGAGCGGAAGGAGTCGTCCCTGCAGGACGTGCCGGTGAAGGAGAGCAGACTTATCCTCCGCGTCCCACTATGATGATGTCATTTGTCTGAATGTGACAGCCATCCAATGAAGGAAAAAAAAAACAAAAAAAACCAGGAGCTTCTGAGCGTTTTGCACTGCACCGTTCTGTAATGTGAACTTGACAAGATGGAGGAGACGCAGCCACATCGGCCATGTTGACAATCACAACATCTTGTTCGTTCGTGTTTTTATTTCAATATTCTTTCATTTGACATTTGGCACACATTTGTGAATGTCAGCAGCAGATTTTTGTTGTCGTTTAAGAATCCAGTAAGAGTGAAGCTACAGTGACGTCTGAGATACATATGTTTCATATTGTTTTGAATGTCCACATATTTTCTTAAATCGTCTTTTTTCTCTTTTTTTCTTGGCCTGTCAGTGGAGCACATGCAGCAAGACTCTATATGGCTGCAGTTATTGTTATGGCTCCCCGGCAGATAAAAGAAGACACAGCAGTCTTTGATGAAGTGCATCTTAAAAGCGTAGACATACTGTAGATGAAGAGCTAATACCTCTAGTCATTGGAGTATCAATATCAGGGGAGAAAGAGGTTCTTTACACATCAGCAAAGACAGCGATCACCCATGATGCTTCAGTGCAGCGTGACCAGTCAGAAATGATTGTATATGTGACAATGCAGATCAAATTTTGGATGAGACCAATCAAAAGACTTCATGACAATCCCACACTTAAAGTGCACTTCCATTGCCCTCAGGATTCGAGGATCACAATGACTTGGGTCTTAAAATCTGAACTTTGATAATGTTTGTTAAGTGGACCAGTGTTTCTACCTGTGGATGAGCTTTCCTGCTGTACTTTGTAAATTTATTTGAAACTTTAATTTTATTCATAACAAAGACAAACGGATGTGTACTTTGTTCATCATCGACGTAGCAGCGTTCTGTTTACCGTCAGCGGCGGGGATGTTTTGCTCCCCGAACCAAACAACGACATTTTAGCAGTTATGATGGAGCAATAATACTGAGATAGTTGAATATCCACACAGTGCAATTGGACACAGGTTAAGCGCAACCAAAGTTTATGAGAACAATGTGCCGTCCCAGGACTGGCATGGCTTAAAGAACTTCAAAGACTTTGAAGAGTTTGTGAATGTTTTTTTTTTCTATCCAAACAGCACAAAAAGCACAGGACGGATATATAAACAAATTCATTTCTTAAAAACTTTTATTTAGAGTATGTGTCTTTGAAGTGCTCTTTGTATGTCTAACACAATTTTGACGGTGCTATGGATTATTCCTTTTTAAGTGCAGTACGTTTGCCAACGTACGTTTCTTTCTTTACGTTGAATTGTGAACGCAACTCAAAACCTGTCAAATCTTTGTTAATGTAATTAAAATGTGAAAATGAAGGACGGTGAGTTTCAACTCCATATCTGTAGGACAGTCCGAGCGTAGCTTTGCATAGTTTTACGAGAACATTCATGACAGTGAGCTGACATATCTGATGTCTTATCTTTTGTCTTAATTCATGCAAATTACTTATTTTTGTATTTGATCTAAAACATGTACGTACTTAGAGACCAAATTTTCAGCCTGTGTGCCTTGGAGTATCATGCTGACCAACCTGTGTGAAGGTAGCCTTAACAAACTGGATCTTAGTTAAGACTGCAGGCAAAGTCCAGTTTTTTCTTAACTGACTCTCTGACTTATATCTGTACAGTGTACATAATGACTTTGTTTTGTGTTTTTGTCTGCCTTTGTCTTTTCTACTATTTTTGTTTCCAAAAGAAATCCTTAATAAAGGTAAATTACCAAAATCACCACGGCTTCCTCTCATATCTGAACTACTACTGAATGCTGACACGTCATGCATTATCCCTTTGATTTTCAAAATATTACAGTCATATACAGCATTAAAAAAAAAAGAGTTTTATTGTCCACAGGAGCTGACACAATAAAGATTATCAAAAGCAAATGCAAAACAATACAAAAGAAACATGATCAAACAGTAATTAGACTACTATGGTTTCAAATTAATCCTCCATATTGTGTCTGAAATCATCACTTTGGCGCATTTTACAAGAAACTTTCTGCCTTTATTGTTTGCATTATTCAGTGAAAACGCTCACAGCAAGTTTGCAAAGATATTTCATAAAGCTGCAGGAAATAGACATTAATCAGATTGTCTTGCATTTTAAAATAAAACTTTCTGCAACGCTCACTAATAACAGAAAAGCTAAAGTGAAAATAAACAGAAGTGGAATAGTGGCTAAAATGTGATCAGTGGTTTAAGACATTTTCCCATGGGCATTTTTCATTAAAGCCAAGTATAATGCATGAGCAGAGTTAAAGTAATACAGAGTGCATAGACCGAATTCACAAACAGATACACTTCAATTTAAAATACACAGAAAGCTATCCAGTTACTACAGCACAACAAAGTAGAAGTTCTGCATCAGATTCCTCATGCTCCTCTTTTTCCCACAAGACTGAGCTTTGAGAGCCAGAGCGATTAGCTTATTAGCATTTTAGCTGTAAACATTCATTGGCTGTGACCGCCCTCTAACCATCACTGTGCCATTATCATTAGTCATCTTAAAGTCTGTCTGGCAGTGAGTCATCCGATGTGAAGAGTCGGGTGGATGATGGTTATCACGGTGTTACCCAAGGCACTCGAACCAGCAGCCATTTTGTTTCATTGTCAACGCAGGCCAGCTGTTTGTTGTTTTTGTTTCCTCTTGTTTTCATCATTCATCAAATGTTCAGCACTTGACTGTCATGTCCTCACCAGTGTTTCAGAAACACAGGACTGTTAGAGTCAAGCTGCAAGTGTCATGAGTCGAGCATGTGTCCAGAGAAAGAGAAAAAGGGGGGTTGTCTTGTGAGGCAGGAACATATTTCTTCTTTGAGTGTAGAGTGTAGAGAATTTTCCATTTGTCAGTTTTCTGAAGAGATAAGAAACACAGAGATGAGGTAACATTAGAAGTAGCATGTTCCAGATAAGAAGACATGTCATACATGTGTGTCATTCTGAATCATTTCTGCACAAAACAAAAAGAAAGTCTTGAGATGTGTGTTGAGGTTATAAAATGTGTGTACAAACAAACACTTCTGTTTAGTGGAAAGTGGAAAAATCCCTACAGCTCCTTTAACTTCTCTCTTGTTTTAACAAGCAAACATTTCATCTGGAGCGTTCTCAGTTCACCCTAATTACAGTGTGTCTTTCCACCCTTCAAGAAAAGACACACAGAGAGAAGAAGAAGTCAGAAAGAGTTAGACGTATGTTTGTGGGTGTCACATGACTTTCATTATGCCATAAAATGTGTAAACTGTAACACAAAAGCTTGTATTTTGTTGTGTAATGTAAGTGTTTGCATTTGCTTTTATCATGTATAAACAAAAGTTACTTTTAAAGCTGACAGTTATCTGTCTTGTTTTTCAATATTCAAAGTTACAATCCTTAAGATTTGAATAAAATCAAACCCTGTGTTTCATACTGCTTGTGGTCCGCAATTTTTCTGCAATAGTATGATTTATGTACTGTACATTCAGTAATTACATCTCTATATCGTAGTTTTTATTGGTAGTGGTGGACTGCACCACACGATTTGGATGCCTACCTAAGCATGGGAGATTCACAGAAAACAATCGTTGAGGAAAAACATTTAAATGTGCTTCTGGAGTATTTTTGGAAGCATTTACATTTTTAATTGTACTACTTTTTTTTAAATTATTATTTAAACTTTTATTTTAAATCACACATAACCCTTTTTGTTTCTGTGAATTGTGTGTGTAAATAACAGATCCTGATGCATTTTGGACCCAAGTTATGCTGCGTTTGGTTGCCTACGTGTCAAACCAGAAGTCAGTCCTCCATAACTCTCTATCCCTGCAGCTGTCTGAGCAAGGCCAACACACATGCAAATACACAAGCACATATGCATGCAGCAGTCAAATGCACATACAGTAATACACACGCACACACACACACACACACACACACACACACACACACACACACACACACACACACACACACACACACACACACACAACCCTCCCACCTGTGCTCGGCTCACAGTTTGGCTCTCTAAAAATAAAGATGACTATCAGAAGCCACAACTTCTGGATGAGACTTTTAAAACGCAGATGAGCCGCAGAGGACTTTACATCTGGTCCCAGATCAGTCCGGAGTGAAAGCCAGAGATTTAATATGCACAGCAGAGCATCCAACAGCTGGTCAGTCCAAACTGTAAAACATACGCACACACACACACACACACACACACACACACACACACACACACACACACACACACACACACACACACACACACGGACGCAACAAAGCCAGGAGTTTCCGGCAGAGGAAAGATCAGTGACAGGCATTTTGATTATAGTATAAACAGAAGGGAGAGTATTGTTTTTTTCCAACTCAAACAGAACAATCCTCTCATTCTGAAAGTTTCATCCTGAGCCAGACACCCACATGTCTTAAAATCATGCTCATCAAAATGTACAAATATGTCCGCTGGGCATTCATGTTCGTGTGTGTGTGTGTGTGTGTGTGTGTGTGTGTGTGTGTGTGTGTGTGTGTGTGTGTGTGTGCATGCTATAGGCTATCGAGGTTCACAGTGACAGTACAAAATATTAGGGATACATTTCATGTAGTATACACATGGTGTAAACCCAGGTCAAATCAATTATCCAGTTGTTGGGTGGACAAAATACAAAAACACCTTCAACAAGGAACTGCAATCCAATACATCGCTATGAATTACAGCCTCAACTCACATAACATGGAACATTATACACTTTAACATATTGTCAAGTTTACGATTATTTTGTCCACCCCCTACATACCACCCACCATGGAGGGGATGTGGATCAAGAAAAGCAGGATTTTTAAGCTTGCGGAAAACTGAAAAAGAGGCTGCAACTTTACTTTTTGGATGACATCCTTGATATTCTCTGTGGGTATTTACATATAGAAGCGACTACACTACATGTCATTAAACGCATATATACATACTGTTTTAAATTACACCACACAGACACACAGACACACACACATGCTGTCTTTGATGTGTCTCAGACTCTTTCTAACCTCATCATCTTTCCTAAAATTAGACGTTCTGGTCAGTTTCAGGCCTTGAATTTCTAGCACTTTCTGTGGCGGCCCCTGCTGAGCTGATGATAACAGGCAGAGCAGGCAAAGTGGTAGGTAATAACTACCACGCTGCGTTCAAGGACGCTCCACTGAGTGGAGACCTCGACGTCCGCTGCTGGAACCACTGGAGGTTTGATAATAACGCGGAGTGGAACACCTGCAGTGTGCACATGGCTGGGGGCTGCATGTGTGTGTCTGGACAGTGTAATGTATATATGTTGTTTGTAGCCTGTGTAGTAGTACTTGTAGTATTATTTGTGATTCCTGCACAGTGAATAGCTTGAAACTCTGTGAGAATGCATTCATGTCTGTTCAAAGATCTGCCAGTGTATGTGCCTATTTGAAAAGTGTTTACCTTGACCTGTCATCCAGCTGTTTAAAAAGTGTGTACTCCTTCCAGCACAGCAACACACATTCACCTCTACACAGTCTCTGCACCTCGTCACATTTCTGCCCCTCGCTCTTTTTTTCGTTTAAGTGCTTATCTTGAATGTTGTCATTTTAATTTGAAGGACTTCCTGGCTGCCTTTTTTTTTCCAAAAATAAAAACTGTAAGTCTTATAAAACTAAAACCAGGAGAGGGGGAAGATTAAATCACCGAAACAACATCTGTAAGTGTATACTAATCTGCAGATGTGTTCACAAACACACACACACACACACACACACACACACACACACACACCACAGGTAATTAAAGTTCACTACAAACACACACACACACACACACACACACACACACACACACACACACTGCACAGGTAATTAAAGTTCACTACAAACACACACACACACACACACACACACACACACACACACACACACACACACACACACACACACCATTACACAGGCCTGTGTGCCTGACCCTAACCCTGGTATACACACCTTCCTAATACCTCACAACTGTTTCCAATCTAAAGGTTCCTGCTAGTCTGGGCCCCGGCGGGGCCTGATTGCACGATACAAGATCCTGAGGAGAGAGGGCAAGGCTGCAGGGGAGAGAGAGAGAGAGAGAGAGAGAGAGAGAGAGAGAGAGAGATATGTGCCTCCACTTATTTCTCCCCACTCTCCCTTTCTTTCCCTCCTTTCATGCTGTACCTGTGCAGGAATCTGGTGTCTGTTAAACTGGTTGAAAAAACCCAGACCCTGTGTGAAGTCGATCCTACAGATTCTGGAGGAAAACATTTGTCTTAAATACATCAGAGGTCTGTCAAACACTAGAGAGTTTAGATTATGATTATGATAATGTGCTTTTAGTTCAGTTTAGTCAAAGTGAAACAACCAAAGTGCTTAAAAATGCTTTCTACGAAACAATGCTCCTAAACCTTTGATTATGTTTCAGTTATTGTATTAATTGTGTTCTTTAATGTTGACTGTTGCCATGACTTCAAGAGAGGTTTGTTCATATATTAGATGTGTTTGGACAGGATTTATAGACATTTCCTTTTTTTATTTCTTTTTTTTTACGAACATTTTAATACTTTACCTGATTTTAAAATTAACATTTACATTATATATCATTTGTTGACATTTTTTACATTGTTATAATTTAATGTGAAGCATTTTGTATTGTAATCTTACATTAAATATTTTACACAAGCTATATATTACGTGCAAATTAAGTTTAGTTAGATCTGTTTTTTTTTTACTTTTGTTATTTATTATTTTTTAAATGACTCTTGACATTGACATCTTGTTTGCAAGAGTTGCACCCTGAATGGCAAAATAATTTGCAGAAACTGACACAGAACCAACACTTTATTTGATGGCTTGTTATCTGAGCTACGTCACATTTATTAACTAAATCAGTTTTGTGTAACAAGCCAATAACTAACAGCAACCTTTTATAAAATCAGTAAAATGTCCTAGAACCATTTTAGTTTTATGACTGAAGATAATGGATTCAGTACTAGTTTGATAACAAAAAAATATTCACATTCAAATATTGGAATTTGCATACATAATTTGCATTAAAATATAACTGACATGGTTTTCCCAAATGTTATTATATAACTTGGAGAACAGCTTTGTATATTTTGTATATTTTTATTGTATATTTCTACACCTGAATGCAAGGCTAAACTAACTTCATAGCTGTAAAGTACTGTATGTACACAGAGGCCCAATCAGTTAATGTTGATGCGTTGTAATTTAGTAATCTTAACAGTTTATCTTTCTATTGAAATTTCAATAGTTTATGCGCAGTCATAAATGTGCTTTATAGAACAACTTTGCTTGAAGTTCTTTAGTCTGAATACATCTGTGATCGAACCTTTTCATAATAATGTATGCTGCATGTCTCAAAATGTTTTATTTTATCTTTGCGTCTATTTGAACTGGATACTTTAAGAGGTCTTAACCAGCACAGATTTGTTTAATTCCTGCCTGGGGATTTTGTTTGCAAAGTCCATTTGTGGTATTTATTTGTTGAGCTGAAAGGATACAAATAATATACTGAAACACTCTTGAGACTATGTGGAACATAGAAGGAAAGACACGTGCTGATGACATGGTGAATACAGAAGTGAGTGTACACATGTGCATGTTTGCATTTGTATGATTTCTGTATGTGTTCATGCCGTGTGTGTGTGTGTGTGTGTGTGTGTGTGTGTGTGTGTGTGTGTGTGTGTGTGTGTGTGTGTGTGTGTGTGTGTGTGTGTGTGTGTGTGTGTGTGTTGTCCATACCTGAGGGGCTGCAGTGGAGCGTCTTGTTGCACTGGACTAAACTGTAGGAAAGACAAGGGAGAGCAGTGGAAGTGGAAACAATGGAGGGGAACAGGGTGAACTGTGAGAGGTTTTAGTTGCAAAGATCCAACTCTGAATGTTAATAATGGTGTAGAGATGGAGTGAACCATTATAGAGCACATAGATAGAGCAGGAATTTATGGAAAGGTTTTAGATGAAAAGGTTAAGATCAGACCAAAAGGGGAAGAAATCAGAGGTCAGAAAATGGGGGCAAACACAGACACAGGCAGCGGGGTGGAAACGAGAGGGTTTAGGAGAGAAGTTTGATGGGATACTAGTGGCTGGCGGACATGGCCCAGGCCCCCTCCATCCTCCAGACGGAAAAGGCGTAGCTCAGTCTTTCATGGGCCAGGTAGTTGCAGCTGGCCAGCTTGGCGTCCATCTCATCGCTCTGCAGCACCTGGTAGAGGAAGTCAATGTAGCGTGAGGCCAGCTTCAGGATCTGGATCTTGCTCAGCTTGTCTGAAGGTAGCGTGGGGATGATTTTGCGTAGAGAGGCGAAGGCATCATTCAGGGACTGAGTGCGTTGACGCTCCCGCACATTGGCGATGACGCGCTGAGAGTGGAGGTCCTCGAAGGGTTGATCCAGCCTGGGGCCCAGCGACGTGGGGGCCAACGATACAACTGTTGAAGGGCTTTTCTTCACTTTCTTCGGAACAGACGGCAGCAGGCTGTTGGGGCTGCCGGTGCTGCTCTCCTCTGACTGACAGAGGCTGTCCTTCTTAGGGTAAGGGGAACGTTTTCGATTTCCTGTTTGGAGGGTCTTCTTCGATCCTCTTTCCAGTTCCTCTTCGCTGGCCCCTAGACCTCCTTCGGGGGAGTTGGTGCAGGACACCTCTTCTCTCATTGTACCGTCCACCAACAACCTTTCAGCCTCCACTGCAAAGAAAAGACGCTGTGATGCTCTTTTTCAAGCGACAACAAACCTGAACTTGACAAGCTTGTTTAACAAAAGTTTTCTCTCTTGTCAAAAAAAGTTACGGCTTCTGAAGCTCCATCGGATTGGACGTGGCTCTGGCTGCCCTGTTTCCTGGTTACCTCGTTAAATTTCTCACTTTCACATTCCCCCTCTCAACCTGGCAGACAGAACAACAACAAACCATCTGACAGGCAGGTCCACCTCCGCCTCTTTTATACCCAAACTCTAACCCGGGGCCTGCGGGCAGTTCTCTTTGGCTAAGCGGACTTCCAGAGGGCGTGGTCCAGCCTGAGCCAGGCAGAGAAGCAGGAAGTGTGCGTTAGCTGGGCGGGTGATAGAGGAAGGGGGTAAGTGGCCCTCTCAGCCAATAAGAAGTGCTGTGTCTAATGTTGCAGGGATGTCTGAGGCTTTATGGGTTCCAGATTTGGGGCTGGAGCGTCAGTCCGTATGCACCCTCATGTCTGCATTCTCGTTCATCAACTCATTATTAGGACATAAATTAATCTAACCCTTATATTTCTGACAGACATTGATGTAAACTTTAATATTGAATATTTAATATATAGTATTTCTATGAACACACATTCTCAACAGCTATTGTTCTACAACATTAAAGCTATCAATCATGTGCATTGATGCAGCGCTAAACGTTTTTCACTTTTTCCTTTAACATGGGAACAAGTGTGAGTTCACACCAACATTTGTCTGCCATGGTTTTTATCATGCTGATAACCAGACACTATAAAAACAAATCCGTTAAACCACAGGTCACAACGTTGACCGAGTCAATGAAAATACCGCAGATTAACAGACTGAAGGAGGATTTATAGGTCAAACAATGCACTTTATGATGTGGATATTTATGTTTATAAATGGCACAAATTACAAATTTGGCCATGACAGACCGTAAAGTCCTCCAAACCAAAAAAATGATTTTTCATAAATCTATTCGACCGCAGCAGCTACAGTAGATCTGAGACAAAATGTGAAGTTGTGCAAGCACACATCCTAGAAAGAATTTCATAAGATGAGCTTTTTCCTGACATATCATTGTGCCTGTAAACACTAATGTATACTGAACTACTGAAAACCTCTAAAGACATCTGTTATCTAACACCTAACCAGTGCTTGGTTTAGAATAGTGACGTCAGCTGCTCCTAGTCATCTATATGTTGGGTTGGGAAGGCAGCTCAGACAGGACCCTAAATAACCCCTAACCTCAGTGGCCCAGTGACCTCAGTCTGCAGAGGTGAGAGAGCACCTAATTGTGCCATCCATGGCCTCTGGGCAGAGCCGACACATGTTCCACCTCCATACCGCGAACCCATCTGGGTCTGCAGCCACTTAGAGACATTTTCTACACGTCGGCAGTCATGACACAGCAGACAGATCTTCTTGAGAAAATGATGAGACATATAGCTCAGGTTCATGTTTGTTCAATCCGTGTAGAACAACCTACAATCTTGTGCAAATCTGCTTTTGAAATCCAAATCAGTTTCCCAACATTGTGTCTGTTTATACCTTCATGCGTCACGACTTGAGTGACTCATGTGTGGATCACTGCAGATCAATCTTGCGGGAGTTTTCCGCTGCTTTAAGCTTCGGGAATCTGGTACTTTTTGATGACAACATACTTAATGGTAGCCTTTATATTTATATTTATATTTTATAACACCTCCAAAAAATATTTTACAAGAGTTGTTGCATCTTTGACGTTTCTAAAACTGGCTGAAATTCAGTCACTGTCCAAAGATGTTATATGAAGACGCAGAGACAAGACATTCAGTAACTTGTATTACTTACTAACAAAAGTTTCGTGAGTATTAATTCTCAGTAACTAAACCTCATTTCAGTCTTGACACGCTGCTTGACAGCTTTAGCCAACCATTTGGGTGTGATTGCCGCGGCATTTGAAGGGCTGTGTGTGCTGAGAGCAGTTCAGAAAATTGTTGATGAGCCTCGTGATTGCACTGGTTTACATTTCATTCAGAGAGGGACGTTGAACGGAAAGTAGCTCGATCCCAGTTGGGTTCAATCAACTTGGAAGAAAAAAATCTTCTGGCCATCAAAGCAAGGCCATGGACAGAGACAGTGAATTATATGAGGTTGTATTTACATAACAGGCCAAGTCAACTTCAGGATTAACTGGTATTAGAATTGGGTCTTATTGGGAGCTCTGGTTTGAGACAGTGGAGGGACAGGAAAGTCATTGTTGCTGGGGCTAATCTCGGGAGCTGCCGCTTACCTTTTGCGAAAGCGTGGCTCCGTGCCACCATCATGGAAAAAATGAGCTAACGAAGCGAGTAGGCCTACAGGAATGTCATGGCATATAGAAGAACAGAAGGGGAGAGAAAAGAGAGGGAGAATGGGAGAAGAATAAGAAAAGGGGAAAAGAAAAAGAGAAGAAAGGAGAGGGAGAAGGGGGAAAAAAGTGAGGCTGTCCAAACAGAACCAGATGCAGGAGTGTGGAGGCTCGTTTGATCTCTGTCCTCATAGGCTGATTGATGTTGCACATTTCATTTCCTTGTCAGAGTCTTGACATAATGTTTCACTAAACACTCGGGCCCTGCTCTCGTCTTTGTTTTATTTCCACGGGGGTCATAATTAACCCTTTCTGGAGCTGAGAATAGATCATACACATCAATATATATCAATATATATGGGCTTACACACACACACACACACACACACACACACTGGTGCTTGGATATCAAAGAAGACCAATGTATTGTCTGTTTCTGTCTCTACAACACATGGTTTGGTCCTGACTGAAATACTGCACTGAGGAGCGGCCATGTTGAAACTTTTGAAGTTCCCCAGGAAAAAAAAAAAGAAGGAAAACTGTTTCTTTACGTTCGTAATGCAGTCAATTCAATTACCGTCATCCACCAAAAGGTCGAAGCACTGCAATGACGTGCTCAGCTGGTAGGAGCGCGGCAGTGTGACCAATCATAAATGATGTGTTTGGAAATCCACGCTGGCTTGACAAAAGGAACTAATCATTAAATTCCTCCTCACCTTCACCTCGGGATTTTCTTCACCCTCCTGGATGCCGTTATTGATGTTTGCTCACAGCACACTACACCCTCCTCCACTGCTCCTCCACCCCTTACCCACCCGTCCACGGCTCCATCCCTCCCGAGGAGCCCATAGTGGCACAAAGGCAGACATCTGGGACCCATTTCCCCCCTGGAGAAGCCCTTCCTGTGGGGTATCCACTTAGAGGGGTTCAGGAGGAGCGGGGTGGGGGGGACTGAAGGGCTGAAGGTGCATGGTATGTGGGGGATGGTGGTGATGGGACTGGATGGAGTGAAGGGGGGGGGGCTTGCAAAATGATAATGATGATGAGAGGTGTGAATGATAAGCAAATCTAATGCAAAATGTGTAAGGGTGGGAAAAAGGTTCAGTAGTCAATGTTTGACCACCATTGAACACAGAATCTTTACCTGCCTTTTCTAGATGATGACCAGATGAGTAAGGAATAGTTCAGCAAATTGGGAAACACACTTATTTACTTTTTTTGCCAAGAGTTAGATGATAAGATTGTTATCACTCTCATGTCTGTTCGTTAAATATGAAGCTGGAGTTGGTAGCTGCTTAGCTTAGCCTAGCTTAGCATAAAGATGGAAACTGCTGGCCTGGCTCTGTCCTGAGGTACAAAACCAGCCGACCAGGACCTCTTAACCTCAGTAGCTAATTGACATTTTTTTTTATGTTCAATCCTCACAACAGTTGTATACCAGAGCATGTTTCTCTCCCATCCCACAATGCTGTGTGGAGTAACCAGACCCTCCTCCACTCCGCAGCGTGTGGATGGTCTGGCAAAGCGAGACTATACAGGTAGATGGATTTGTTTCTTTAGGACAGTGTTTTGTGATAAATCCAATTCATAAAGAGATTTTATACAAAGCGGAGCTTGTAAGAAGAGAATATATCTTATTAGATATTCTAATTTATATAACTAATAAACCAACATAGGCCCTGAAAACATTTTTTTTGTGAAATTAGGTCCTCACTATGAATGCAGTTTTGATTATTTCACATGAGAGATTTCTGTCTGGTGGTTTTTGTCTGTGGTCCTCTTGGCTCATATGGAAAAAAGATGAAATAGGCCTACATCTGTGCACCATTCACAGTATTTGAATCAAAATGGGACAGTTGTGGGGCTGTTTGCTCATGTTGCCAGGCCACTGTCAATCAAACCACACTACACCAACACAGTCCTGATGAAGCAGATCTGCTAGGTTTTTATTTGTGTTAAAATCTGTATAAATAATATTGATTTTTTTTGTTTTTTGTTCACGTTTTTTATTTGAGTGTTGCTTATTCACTCTTGAATAATTCATGTTATACAGAAATGTATATAAGTTGTATAATAATACGTTTAAAGTGCTCAGAAATTGAATATACAGTTCCATAACAACTGGCAACCTACATCTGCTGATGAAGATCATGTACGAATCAAAGCTCCAAAAGATCAACTGAACGGACCTTGATGTGTTTTGTCAAATATGTATAGGTACCTTTAACATGTGTTTTTCAAATATAAAAGTGCAATCATGCATTAAACCTTCCCTCCCGCGCTGCGTGCAAGCCTGTATTATTCTTGTTTAGATGTGACTTATCTTCTTGTATTAGGCCGTAATTTATCATAATATTTAGTACTCAAGCTTCCTTCAAATGTCCCTGCTTTCATGTGTAATTTAGCCAATATCCTGCTCTGGCTCTGATTACAGTGTTTAAGTGCTGGGGTTCATCCATGGCACATTACAAACAGTCCCAGTGGAGCTCACAGCTGAGCTGGGGTTACAGCATGCTGGGCTGGTGTACGCTGAGCAGCAGGTTAGGCTGGATAAAGCCGCGTGTGGCTTATTCTGGGACATCCAGGGAAGATGCAGTGTAGGATAGTTAGGAGCAGACATCCACTGTGTGTAGTTGAGACACATTTCAATACCACTCACTAATAAGGCACTCTTTATAAAGGGCTTTTAAGTTGTAAAAGCTTTATTATTATTATTTATTATAAGTTATAATCTATTAATAAGAACAAATGTAGGGTTGCCAGGTTGTGGAAACCCCCTTCCCTTTGGTAATAATAACGTTATAGCTAAATGTAGGTAATCATTAATAAAGATACCTTTTCCAGAAAGTAAATGGTTATATGATACAATCACTCACAACCTGGCAACCCAAAAGTTGTTATTATTAATGACTTTAACATTCATATAAGGCAGTGATGGAGAATGCGAGTCCTAGACTCAGGACACAGGACTCGACTCAGACTCTTCTTCTTCTCTTACTCTCTTACTCCCTCACTTTCTTCTTTGACTCAGACTTGGACTCGGATTCAAACACTGGGGACTTGAGAGTGGACTCTGACTCGATAATTGGTGACTCGGCTACAACTCTGATATAAGGCATTACTAAGTTACTTAATAAAGGTTAATAAAGCCATGAGTTAGTAGAACATATAATGCCTTTACGAAGAGGGCCTTATTTAAAAAGTGGTAGCCAAGTTTTTTAAAGAAATGTGTCTCCACACACTTCACAAACAAACAAGTGGTAGATATCACATGAAATGTTTTAGGATTTGAGGCTAGATGTGTGTGTGTGCATGTGTGTGAGTGGGAAGGTTTTCTTGAATGTTGCATCACATCATGTCCTTATGTGCACACAGCAGGTCATATGATCTCCATGTGCATGTGATAATGTGGTACAAGGGCAACACAAAAACACAAGAACAGCTGGACAGTCATTTCTATCTGGATGAAAAGGAATCGATCTTTGCATTTCTATCAAACTCGTTACCACACATGACAAACTGGAAAAACACTGCTTTTCAGTTAATAATGCTGACTAATCAGCCAGGCAGAAAGACGCTGACGTGATCAAGCACTAGGCTATATATAGCAAATCATCACATGAAAAGTCGTTTTTTCGCTGCTGAGTCAGCTATACAAATTCAATGTTTTAGGTTCACTTTCTTTGCAAACACTAATAAGACTCTCAGTGAGTCAGCAGATCAGAGCTGACCATGTGTTCGCTCGGGTTGGTAAAATCCTGTTTCAGCCTGAACTTCAGAAATTAGCATATCAAGCAACAAGAATGCTGCTTACAGGAGGACCTTTTACAAAACGTGTGCACCTGAACGCTGACAGCAAAATAAAGGTAGCCTATGTGATGACGCCCAATCACAATATAGGCTGTAAAAACCTTTATATTCACACCAATGCAAGAAAAAGGCTATGGATAGAAAAATAAATCAAAATCAGACAAATGTGGATCAAATGCTCTCTTGTTTTGATGGGCTAGGTACAATGAGCTCTCTTCTCAGTTACCACTGCAGTAAATCAGAATATCTTTATATTGTAAGGGCAGTTAAACACCTTTTAGACTCTCTACAAGGTTGGCTTCTTGTTCGAGTCAAACGCTGCTGTCTCCAATCTCACACTTCAAATACTGGTTACTGGAAGCAGTGTCAACCAAGGATCTCCGGGATTAGGCACTATCACGCATCCATTCCTGTCAAACTCACAGTGAAGCACTGCCTGCAAGGTAGAGAGGAATGCTGCGTTTCTACAACAGAGCTATTGCATTAGAAACATCAACAGGGCCAGCTTCAAAGGGGTAGCGCCTTCACATTGAATCAATCCCCACTTCCATTAGATTAGATGAATTCACCGAAGTTACATTGTGCTAACGTTTCTTTATGGGTTCTCAAATCCCTCGCTCTGGTTCTGGTTCCCCCTGTGAAGCCACTTCAAACAGCCTCTGCCATGGCATATCCCTTTGTGCTCTAAAACAGCAAATATGTGTCTCTCTAAAATGTTTCAGATGCGAGCTCACAGTGGTCCCAGAGGCACAGACAGCATCGCACACAGAAAACTCAGATTCAGAGGAGGGATAAAAACTAAGGTAGGGCATGTGCTGTTAACATGCAGGTCTGAAGGGGGAGAGTTTGAATGACTGATGAGTGATGAGAGAAGCTGATAAAGATAATACAGAGACAAAGAAAGGAAAAGAAAAAGCAGATAGTGTGGGAGAAATCCGGCAGCAGTAAATCAGAGTGGTAATAAGGAGAGGCAGGAGGGGGGGGGGGGGCTGCAAAGGTCTGGAAACATGTGTTTCAGTTTGTAAATAAAACAGTAAATTGCTATGGATATTGCTTAAATATCTGTGGGCTTTTGTACCTCGCTTTGCGGAAGTTCCTCGGAAATCATTCTGGGACTGCCTTCTTAAAATGCCAAAGCGGCTTCTTAATGTCAAAGAGGCCATCTGGTTCTCGACCAATTCAAGATGTTTGCTTTTCATTTAGCGTTTTTCCTCCTGACGCTTCTTTTTTTAGATCAAATGCTTCATTTTTTTGTATCATTTATACCAATGGTCAGATTTCACAATCAAACTGTTAGCTAGCACGCATCACAGACATGAGTCAGCTGTGAATCCCTGTTCCCCTTTTGGTGGAAAGTAACTAAGTACTATTACTCAAGTACACTTGATTTGCATTTTATGCTACTTTGTACCTCTACCCAACTACATATCAGAAGGAAATAAACGTTTTACTCCTTTACGTTTATCAGACAAATACAGTTACTTTAACAATCACCATTTTACAGGCTACAGAACAGATGACCAACCTATAACATATTATAGATTAGACGTTATAGATTCAACTTTCCAATAGTATATAAAGTAGTTAAAACGCCAACATTAAAATGCTGCTTATACATCAGTAATAATAATCCAGCATTACAATATATATTTTGCCACCTAAGAAGTGCTTTTCACTGTCATAGCCTACTTTTAATTTAGTTTGTAATACACTTGTACTTAAACTGAAGTCATATTTTGAGTGCATGACTTTAACTTTTAATGAAGATTTTAATAGTATGATATTGCTACTAAAGATCGCAATACTTCTTTCATCACTGCCATTAATAAATTAGTGACCACAGTAAAAGGGTCAGATACAAATGATCTATAAGTAAAGTTCCTGCAGTCACAATTTTACTTAAGCAAAAGTACTGTATAGAAGTATTACCAATAATATGTAGCCACATAGTACAAGTACTCATTATGCAGAATGGCCCCTGTCAGTGTTGTAATATTATGTATGTCATGATTATGTATGCATTAATATGTAAGCAGTACTTTAATGTTGCAGTTGGTCAAGAAACCTCATTTTAAATACTTTACACTGTTGGGTAGTTTTATCCACGTTTTGGATGTCAAATATGAATCTGAAAACAGTAACTAAAGCTGTCAAATAAATGTAGAGGAGCAAAAAGTAAACCATTTCCCTCTGAAATGTTATGGTGTAGAATGTATAACAAAAATACCCAAATAAAGTACAAGTACCTTATAATTGCACTTAAGTACAGTACTTAATAATAATAATAAATGTACATGAACAACTACTTTAGATGGGTCAGCGAGTATATATAAACAGGTCTGAGAGGAGACGGGTGGATGCTCATAAAGAACCAGTATGGTTGTGTCCTTTTCAGATACTTGAATTCGGCCATCATCTGCTGTAAATGTGTGCAATACAAGGGAATCATTTCAGGTTGTTTGTTATAGAATTTGATTCAGCTGCTGTTGCTCTTTAGTATACAGGATGTTTAGGAAGGTTGTGTTATTTGAATGTATAAACCTTTTGTTTCCAGTCTCACCACACTCTGCCAGACTGCCAGTCAACACTTGAGACAACTTCCTTCCTTGATTTGGGTAGAAAGGAGTCCCATAATTGAATAAAACGAGACCCTTCCCTCTCTTTACATACCACACAAACACACACACGCACATACACACTCACACAGACACACACACACACACACACACACGTTTTACAGGCTGGTGTATAAACTTAATAGGACGCATTTGGTTCCAAAGCCCCCAGCTTGCTCAGTGGAAAGTGAGCCGGATTGTTTTTCAGTTTCTTAATGTCGAAGTTTATAACGGCCAGATAAAAAATGTTGCCATGGTGATTTAACCACAACATCGCAATTACCTTGATGCAATGAGACTCTGGGGGCTTACAAACAAACCAGTGTAATGCAATTAACATATAAGTACCACCAAAAATGTCCTTAAAACACAGTGGAAGGATGCAGGAAAGCAACAAAGTGAGTGAAATAATGATAGTGGCTTCTTAAGGATCAAAGTTACTGATACTTCTAGTAAATAATGAAACACCAAGCCACATACACTTTCCTTTACACTTAGTTTTTCCTTACCAGCTGCAGGATTCAAGAGACACATTTCTCTACCAGATATAGTCCAGTAAATGATTACTAAATAAGTTATAACGCATCAAACACTGCATAGCATATTTCAGCCACATATTTTTCACATCAACTTCAAAGTTCTTCTATCAGGCGGCTGCCTTAACAAAATCATATACTTAAAATTCTCGGCACCCACCCCCCCAAACCTTCCCTTTGAGGGGTAAAATAAAAATGTGGATGGATGGAATAATTGCCCAACTTCAAAGTGCAGCTTATTGTCTTGCATTTACTGTTATGATTGCAATGTTGTGCTTTTTTTTCTTCATAAATGTGGCTTGGGTGGGTGGGAAAAGTGGTTCATTCCTCTGATGGCGTAAATCCCACCCTAATGCCCAACACTGACCCTCCTGACCCAGGCTTAGTAGGAAGAAGGATGTGTAGCACCTTCAATCTGCCTGTGACATTTTCTCATGTTACATGAAAGTCACAAGGCTTATAAAGAAAATAATAAATTTTCTTTTTGCTGCTGTTAATTCCTTTGCAAACTACAAAGGAATTAAATATTTTGGAGAAATAGAAACTGTGAAAATCACATTCCTTCTTAAAAAAAAAAAAAAACACACAAGAGAAGGAACAGTTATCAGCCTGACATGTCTATTGCCAGATCTCGTTGTGGAAACACATCGATGCACAGGGGATGTCAAAAAACATATTTTATTAACTTGACTCTCAGATGCATTCTTATACAAATACACACTCCTACATTCAATCACGTGATACATGTGGATACACAATGGCATTCTTCATTTCTAACATGGTAATGTGCAGAGATAAAGGAAATACAGCAAAATAATCTCATTAAGCTACAATATAATGTCATAAATGGTTCAGATGAGGACAATACCATGTAAAGCAACATGCATGCACATTAGTGGTGTCCATACTGTCACAAATTAAAGCCATAACTGAGTGCCAATTTCACACTTGCACTTACTTTTGTTTATCACACTGATAAAAAAATACAATACAAAAATCATTCTTTACATTAAAATGCCCCTTTATGATTCGTAAATATATCAAACCAGGACATGTGGTGCTTATTACGTGAATGCATTTATGTGGATGCTGCAGGATTTTAGGTGACCTGCCCCCTGTAAGACCCTGACACACTGTTAAAGCAGTGCTTTGATGTACATAATGTATCACCATTGGGTGGATGCATTGTGATGTGCAGATTTCATCATCTCACCGCTGTATGTGCAACTTGTGCAACTCTTCATCATTCATTGAACAAGAAAAAATATATATAATACGAAGATGTAAGTCGGGTCAAGCACATATGCTTTACATGGTGTTTAACTGTTGGAAGGACGGCACCCTCTAGTGGCTACAGCATGAAAATACAACAGTCACTGGTCGTAGCACAGCAATTCCCTTCACTGAGTCATGAAAAACATTACCATATTTTATATTTATTTAGTCAATTGTGAAGATGCATAACTACGGAGGGTGATGAGGAAGTGAAAATGGAAAATCTATCATAGGATCATGTAAAATAGGGCTTGATTTGTCTGTAAAGTGGCCAAGTCAGCAACAAATCCTGCACACATAATAAAAAAGGAGGAGGTGGTTTGGGCCAAGAAGACAAAGGAGTAACCAGGATCAGGGTGCTCATCCACACAAAGTATTTCAACTTTTTCTCTGATCTCTCTTTAAATGTCCTCCATCACCTTTGGACTCTCAGGCTGGGAAGCCAGCACAACGAGTGTACTCCAAAGTCTGTGTGGCCACTGCGGGATGTTTTTAAGTGCCCTTAGAAGTCACTGAGGATGCTGATATCGGCAAACTCTTTGCGGTAGCGGTGAGCAGACAAGATGAGCAGGAAGGACCATTTCAGGCTCATGAAGCTCCACACACAGGACAGGTAGAGACTCCGGGGGTCAGTCAGGGCTGTGGGAGGCAGACACACAGACCATGGCCATTAATCTGCTGCTAGAACAACCTCCACCTTTTTGCGCAGGCTTTTCACAAGATGTGAAAGAACATGGCTGCAGGGATTTGCTCCCATTCAGCCACAAGTGC
Source organism: Sander vitreus (assembly GCF_031162955.1). Taxonomy (NCBI): domain Eukaryota; kingdom Metazoa; phylum Chordata; class Actinopteri; order Perciformes; family Percidae; genus Sander; species Sander vitreus. The sequence continues at coordinate 9,836,183 of NC_135858.1, forward strand.
ATCAGTGAGGTCGGCCACTGATGTTGGGTAATAAGGCCTGGGCCCATACTTGCATACACTTTTCAAATTACACTCAAGAAAGCTTTAAAGACCCAACTCAGGAGTAAAAAAAGTTTGTACCTGAAAAAGACAAATTAGACGCATTTATCAAGCGACTTAATCCAACTTACTGTGAAATGAGTAACCTTTGAAAGCAAGTGATCTCATGTATCCTCTGAGCGAGAAATGTCAATCAGAGATAAGGATTTACCCTACGTCTACCATATAAATCAGTCTTAAAATAGTTATTGACAGCATATGATTCTGCAAATGCATTTATTTGTGTAATATACTTAATAACTAGAGCAGGGGTCTTCAACAAGGGGTCCTCAGAGTCAATGCAGGGGGGCTTTCCAATTATTGTCAAGTCTTAACATGAGTCCAACATATTATTAGCAAATATAAATCCCCACTGCTTACTGGCCTTTAGGTAAGGTAGTCACTGAGGCCATCGACAGATGCAGTTAATCCCAAGGATTCACTGTGATGTACGTTTAAAATTAAAACATTATTTATAAAATCGTGCCAACAATTATTAACCAATTTTAAAAGTTTAGTATTATATGCAAAAAAAGGTATGCATAAAGGCTTTAGGCTGCCCTTCAGGTTATTGTAGACCCAGTTTATTATGCAACTTCATTTTATACAACATATGTAGTAGGTGGTCTCTGCTCTATTTCTCTTTCCGTTAAGGGGTCCTTGGTTTAAAAATGGTTGAAGACCCCTGGACTAGAGTATCAATTAATGTGAAATTAGGGATAAAATAAAAGGAAATCAGCTTAAATGAAAACAAAAAGAAACCCAAACTGGAGTAGGAAAGAAATTCTGCTGCTGGTAAAAAAGGTAAAAGAAAGGAATCATATAATAAGGAGAATGTAGTAGCACATTGACAAGTGCAGACAATGAAAATGTTTGGAAAGTGAAAAAGAAAAACAATTCCAGCTTTATTCTTGTTTGAACACCTCATAAATGTAAATAATGTTCAAATCAAATGACAATAGAAGGCTACACTACCCTATTTCTGAATTATACAGATTATCATTCACCATGACCACGGATATAACATGTCTCAGAAGGCGGGGGGGTCAAATCTGTTTCTGTACTGCAGCCATCTTGGATTTTACTCTTAACTTAACACACCTCTTGAGCTCTCTTAAAAGGTCCCATATTGTTAAAAATGAGATTCCCATGTCTTATGATTATAAAGCAGGTTGAGGTGCTATTTAAATACTGTGAAAGTATCAAAACGCTCAATTAGATTTGTCACAGTTCAAAGATATACTATGTATGTATGTCAGAGTGCAACACCTCTCATTTCATAGTTATTGTTTTTATTATATTGCTCTGGTTTTAAGCAATGGATTGCACACAGCCTGTATTCAGAAACTCTTCCATACGGTTGTGATTTTACAACTATACTATATATAGACAGAAAGTGGCACTACAGTGCCGTTACATCCATTCCCCGGCTGCAATGACAGTGCAGAGACTCAGAGTGCAGATCAGAAAGACCCAGAAACGCTGACCAGTCAGAGCAGTCCGGGCTTTTTCAGGAGGGGGGCTTTAAGAGACAGACACTAAAATGGAGCGTTTCAGACTGAGGGTAAAAACAGGTATATTTGGACATACAGTATGAGACAAATAATGTATATTTTGAACATTAAAGCATGTAAACATGTTGTAGTAAAAACAAGTATGAACCTGAAAATTTGCGTAATATGGGACCTTTAAATTTAAGAGCATGTTTGACTTGTAATCAATGTGATAAATGGCTTTTATTCCTAAGTTTGAGAGTAGAAATAAAAGTTAAAAAAAAGGTTTTATCTTTTACTTACGTCCCTTTTAGCAGTTTGATAATGCAGACCAAACCGACAAAAAAGTATGAAACAAATACAGGATACAATTTTTTGATTTAGTAGCTTTGAGGAATAAAAATGATCTGCAAGTTGCATTTTGTGTAGAGGATTGACTTTCTGACATTTTCTTAACAGGAGAAACTTGCTCCGCAAATTTCCCTCAGTGCTGTCAAAGGGCATTCTGGGAATTGTAGGAAATCTTCACATGAAGTAAACTTGTGGACCCTGAGTGGAGACACCAAACTCCATCAGGACTCAGTCATCTGACAAAACAGGTTATCCAACTTCTTTCAGTTATGTCATTTTAATTTGTCCTGCATGATGCATCTTTTAGTATCTTTGTTTGTTTTAGTGATTATTTACATTATTGCAAGCTTAAATGCTGAAATACAGAAGTAAACAACTGTCAAATGTAACATAAAGGCATTTTGTGTTTAATCTTTCTTTTGTGAAAGACCAAAACATTTCAATTACATATTGAAATTTACACTTACATGTTGTTTGTTGGGGCAGTTGGTTATGCGTGTTCACTGTTCAACGGTCAACAGTGCATAAACACATTTGGTGAAGACCAGCATGCACACAAATTATGTGAGACAGGAAAGCGATGTAGTAGAACTTACACTCCTTGTTGTTGATGGCAATAGATAGGAAAGTGATGAAGGCCACGACTGCTAACAGAGAAAAGAAGACCCCGATGAAGAAGAAGAACTTGAGGCCCTTCAGCCAGGTCCTCCAGTAGTCCTGCAGGTACATGACGTGAGTGATCAGGGTCCAAAGTGCCAGCACACCTAAGGGACAAACACAATGCTGTTGCTGCACACTGGCTGCGTGGCGTGAGCGTGTCAGCTGCGTGGCGTGTCCGTTTTTATTTTGGCTCCCATGTTAACAGGTTAGAGCTTGCACACTGCCTGCGTGACACGCACGTCTCAGCCGCGGCTCGAGCCACCCCGAAAACGCGTGCATGCGTGGAAGCGTTTCCAGGCAAAATAGAATAAGAAAAGATGTTTGTCATTTTGACACGAATACATTTAATAAATGACATTTTCATGTTTTAAAGTCTCCAGGTTTTGACATAAATGCAGATATAAATGTAATTTAAAAAAGAAAATAATAAATAATTATCAATTTTCAAATTCTGTCAATACAGAATGAAATATTCTGTAGCCTATTTTGCCGTCAATACTGCCGATGTCGTCTTTGCTGTAATCAAATCAGTATATATTTATGTTTAACATGAAGTAGCCTATACTAGGCTACTGCTAGAGTGCATTTTATCAATGGGAAACATACATGTGTACAGACAAGGCTAGCAGCAGCAGCGGCACGTCAGACACGTTTCTGGTGTGCAAAGACATAGAAAACGCCATGCAGCCCTCACACAACTGACACGCAACAGAAACGCAACGCTCACGCCACGCATCCAGTGTGTAGCCGGCGTAATAATCACAAATTGAACAAAATACATATTCTAAAATTTCTTAAGCACACTAGTGGTACCATCTAAATCTAAATTCTGATGGTATGCGTGTAAAGTATACAATGAGCTGCAACATGCAAAACCATTTTTAAAGACAACACACTCAACTACTGCTCATATGTAACAGCCATTGACCTGAGTTTGTATGGTCATTATAGTGGTATGAAGAGTGAGTATGCATTTTCAGACACATCATGACACAGCATTATGCCATTTGCTAAGTTAATCAATCCAGCTACTTCTGTCTTCATGTTTCCCTTTTTTGTTTCTTTTTTGTTTCTGTTTTTTATAGCAGGTGTTGTGAATCACAGCCACATGTAACAGTAATCCCAACTTTTCACCAGCAAGTAACCACAACCCTCACCGAGTCTGAAACCGTAACAGAAGGAACTAGCCGTATCAATCTGACAGCATCTTCAGTGTGTGTTTCTAGTGAAGGTCAGGTGCACATTGTTGAATGCAGAGTGAACACATTTCAGAATACTGTGACGATAGACATGTTAATGCATTATGTGTAATTTTGTTGGGAGGGAAATATTATTATGTCAATCATCAAAGCAGGCATGGAACAGCTTGCAGCCAGTTCCCTTTTGGAAAATTAAAATGCACATTCAGGGAGTGTGTCCACATCTCAGATACCAGTAATATTTTATACAGGTGCCAATTTGTGCATGGGAATGTGGTTAAGTGCATGTATGCAGGTCACTAATCGTAGTTGTGTGAAAGTATGAGGACAATGCTACACTTGTCAAAAAAGAGCCCAGTCAAGTCAGTTTGATCTTTGGGAACATGTTCCTACTTTACAAAAGCATCATCCAACCCACCCTGCTGTACTGCTCACCCTGTTTTTACACAATGCTAACCACCATCTGCAAAAACAAACTCATTAAAATCACACATATTGCCTCTAAGATAATCGGTCTACCCACACACAGCCTATCAGACATGAATGACACAGCCATCACACGCAAAGCACGTACAATAGCAGCTGACACAGACCAACCCCTGAAACAATTCTTCACACTACTTCCATCCGGCCGCAGATACAGAGCACTGAACTGGACTAAAGCCTTATTTCAAAAAAAGTTTTGTCCCCACCGCCAACACAATGCTGAACAAACTATAATACTGCCACCACCACCTTAGTTCCTTTGCAGTTTTCACATTTGATATGTCTATGTGGGTGTCTAAATGTGATGTGTTTTGTATATGTGTTACATGTTTTATGTGTTCTATATGTGGTGTTGTGCTATGGAAAGATGATGTGTGGAAATGATTATCCCTATGGGACAATAAAGACTATCAATCAATCTATCAATCAATCTATGGTTTAACTACCACTAAAATGAATCACAGTACATCCTGTCACGATGAGATCAGAGGTTATAGATATGGACTGGCAAACCACAACAGTGGCTCAAAGTTCAGCTCCTTGGAAACAACATTTAACATAACCAATTGCTTAATTGTGCATAAAGCCGACAATTCTCTTTTTTTTAGAACAGGATCAAATGTTGTCATTTATAAAATCGCAAATGTGTGCTCAAAGTCATGTGCATAGTGTAAAATCAAAACCACTCAGACCAGACTCAAAGGTTCATACCATTTTCGTAACATTTGCCTTCAGTTTTACGCAATGTTGTGCCTTCCAAGCAAACAGTGGTTTCTATTCATTTAAGCACAATATAAACTCAAATTAACTTGCAGACACTTGAAATGAATGTCAACCAACAGCTGCCTGAAAGGTGTGAAAAAAAATAAAGGGAAACACCAGCACATGCTTTAAAGAATTGTGAAAATTATTATTAGGTTCAGGTGATTTACATGTGGGACGACAAAAAAAAATTAAATTATAACTTTTTATAACCAATAACAAAAACGGTCACAGTAATACTAATAATAATGTGTGTGAAATGAAATGTGTCCCATGCTTTTATATTTTGGCATTTTAGAATAGGCTACTTCTCATCTCCAATGTTTTAATTAGCTTCTATAACCGTTTTTTTTATTATTCCTAAAGTGACCTTTGATCAATTAAGGTCAAAAGTGGACCCCTACGCCAAGCTGAAACATGTCAGTTAAATAAAACATCTGCTGCAGAATATACTGCCCTGATTTAAAAATATTAATAATTTGACTTGACGACTGTTGATCAGTTGACATACCCTTCAAAAACACGTTTGCACTGTGATATCTGTTCAACTAACTAACTCATTTTGAAATCCGTAGGTTTAGTAACTATGACACCTTCAGCCCGAGGAAGAGGTCAATGATGTTTCAGACGAAGGCTGGAATAACAACGTGCACATGACAGGACACCTGTGGTTTAGTATAACACGCGCTAAAAGGAAAATGCATTTGTTGTAGACGAACACGATGTTTACCTGCCAGTCCTCCCATGGCTGCAGTCCATGGCTGTTTGAACGCGATGTTCCAGACCAGGAAAGCCGAAAACCCCATGAGCATACCAAACGAGGCATAGCCGATACTAATATATGTTTTATTAACAGCCATTTTCACAAAACAAAATGTTGTTGTAAGCAGGGACACAGACTCGACGAGACAAGAGACGAGAACCGAGTGTGTGAGTTTGTCTGTGAGAGAGAGAGCAGTGGTAATTTCAAAACAACTGCATCCGGTTGCTCTGCAAACGAGCCTAAAAGGATAAAATGTGACTAACTGTGTGTACTGCTGACTAATGATTGTTGTCACACACGCGCGCGCGTGGGCTAGAAACATGACAAAGCGTTTCTGATGAGAATTGTCTTTTTTTCTGTCCAGCTGAAAAAAAAAAAACCATTGCTTCAGTCTACGTCATCTGATTCTAACTAAGAGGTCCTGCTCGGTCCTGCAACTACCTCACATAGTGTGTGAACACAGCGCCCCCTTCAGGAGCAGAGACCATTTAAAGACGCGTCAACTCCCAACATGGAACAGGAACCCAAACAGAACATTTGGGTTAAGACTAGATAATACTAGAGTATTTAAGATTAGTGACACAGACTTGAAGTGCGCAACTATATTATTGTACGTCTGTTACATTCAAGCCATTGCCAAATGAGATGATACAAAAGCTAATCAAGCCTATCAGCTCCAAAAAACTCTCTGTACTTCTCATGGATGTATTAAGAGAACAATATGGCTATGTTTACAAAATGGTGTAGTCCAGCGCGTGCAAAAGCTCGTGTGTTGCGTTTTACGTCACCACTGAGAAAGGACAACAGCAGCATTCAGCTTTTGAGACGAAGAGGACATACAAATTACAAGATAATGACCTCTTCTGAAGAGTCCATTATGTTTTTTTTTTAGTCCTCTGTGTCCTCCTTGATTAGATGGGATCAACGCTACTCTAACTGTGTGGAGGAAGGGTGAGGGTGGTGCACAATCAACCAAGGCTTGCATCATGTGGATACAACAACAGTGTTATTGTCATTACTTAGAATTCGTCATGGGGTCGACAGAAACTACCACTCAATGTGGTTAGATATAAGAATTTTTATTTGTGAACATTCGAACCTTCTGCCTAAAGATGTGCTTTGTTTAAGAACTACGTTAACTTTATCCCTGGATTTAGCACTTCTTTTGCTTCGGAAGTCAATTAAAATGTCCCATTTGAAACTGTGGTACTTCTTATATTTAGGTATATTGTGATTTAAAATATGACTGAATAAAACAAAACAAGAAAATACTAGTGCTGAAACAACTACAAAACGCATCATTTTATTAAGAAAATGTGTTCGCTGATGAAATTGTGCAGTTAAATGGGACCTATTATGCTTTTCCTTATTTTCTGTCATATCTATAATGTTACAATGTGGGATGTTCATATTAAACGTGGCAAAATCGCAGTGATCTTATGTAAAAGTAATCCCTGTGAGCAAAAACCTTAGGTTTCAGACCATTCTGAAAACTCTGCTTCCAACAGTTTTTTCTACTCTCGGCTCAAACTGAGGCCAGTTCTTGACAGATTGCTTTATTTGGTCAACTGCTCCAGGTACGTTACTGCTGTGTTTACACTACATGCACTGCTACAAGCTAATGTCAGGGAAAGCTGTAATCATGGTTGCAGATGTCAATTTCTCGACAATTTAGGATCATATTCCTGCTGGAACATGTCGGTTGTATAGGTTTTGGTTTAGAAGTCTTTCTTGGGGTTTTTAACGGTAGAAAGTGGGCTATACTCTGTAACAATTATTCCACCAACTGCACTCAATGACAGTCGGTACAGATGTAGAAGTGTGGGGGGAGGGTACAGTGGAGCTACAGTATCTAAGATGGAGGGTGAATACAGGGGCAGCAACCATGGGCAGTATGAGAAAAATAAAGTTTTCTAAACATTAAAGCATGTAAACATGTTTTCTAATAGAAACCCAAAATACAGGTATGAACCTGAAAATGAGCATAATAGGTCACCTTTAAACATTTTAAATAGTTGAAATACTGAAACGGTTGAAGTTTAAGTTGAAGTAGAAATACAAATACTGAGAGGTTAAAAGGAAAGACGAAGAAGATAAAGCTCTGAGAGAAGTGTCAGCTGAAGTGAAAGTGCTGAGAGTAGTTGAAATGTAGTTGAAAAAGGTGATGGAATACAGTTCCCTGAAATATTTAGTGCCCGTTCAAGTAAATCACTTAAACTGATGTCTGTTACAGTTGATTGCAGCGTTGTTGCAGTATTGAAGTGTAGGCACTTGAAGCAGTTGCAGTAAATTGTAGAAGTTAGAAGAGCCGACATTCAAATATTCAGCTTGAAGTCATGTTCTGTTTATAAACTGCAGTGACATTTACCATTTATTGTGGTTGGTAGTCTCTTGAAATTTCCCATATGTGGCAGCATTTGAACCTTTAATGCTTCTACCAACATGAAAAAAAGCTTAGTTAACAAATTGACAATAAAAAATAAAATAAAAAAAAACAATTTTAGTAATCAACCAACCATGCATGTAATTTTTTTGGAAGAAAAAAATGCCAAATAACCCCCTTGTTCCAGCTTCTCAAAGGTTTATATTTGCTGGTTTTCTAAGTCTTGTAGGATATTAAACGGAACACCATCAGACATAAATCCATGTGAGCTTGGGCTCTGGAAAACTGAGGTAAATGCGTTTCACTATTTTCTGACCTTTTGTGGACTAAATGATTAATATAATAATCAAGTAAATGATCAGCAGATAAACATAATAAAATCAATAGTAAAAAAAAAGTAATATTTACAGTAGGTACAGCCCTAGAACAGGGCACCTTTGGAGAGTAGCAAGAGAGGTAAACATGGCAAATATAAACTCGAATTGCATACGGTATGTGTCATTACAAAGTAAAAGAAAATACAAAAGATCAAAAAATGTATCCATGGCTTTGACCACAATCAAAAACGTCATGACTAGACTCAATAAAACTAGTAACAAATTTTATATATCTATCTATCTATCTATCTAACACAACAGAACATAACATTAATGGTCAGAAAAGATCACATTCAAGTAGTTTACAATCTGTTAAAACTCACAACTAAGGACCTGAGGGGAACAGCATGTGTGTATGACAGCAGTGTGCTGATGCTCAAGCTGTGAGCTCACTTAAAGCAGACATGGCAGGTAGAATTGGAAGAAGAAATTATCCAACTTCTTCTTCATGACCTTGATGATAACCAAGTCTCTGTAGATGCGTTGAACCAGTATGTCATCTTTGGAGAACACCAACAGATCACACCACTCCATGCCCGTCACCATCATCTCTCCTTGGATGTGCCAATAGTGCGAGTGGCTCTTCTTCAGTTGCAAGACTCCATCCTGGCAGAACAGGAACCCACACTCGATGAAGCTCTGGAACCTGGTGCATATGACATGCACCAGCCCAAAACTAGGTTTCTCCTTGGGGTCGTACACCAACCCGTCAGGCAGCGCCCCCAGCCATGGAGCATTTGGATGCACCACTAAACCGCAGGGGGACCAGTTGACACACAAATGGTTACAATATTCCCGAAGTGCCTCAGCCTTCATTTGCTTTTCTATCTGTGCCGTCTTGCACCTGGACAAACCTTTCTGCATCTTGAATATCAGGAGCTTTGCATTGCTCCGTCCTGGTTTAAGTTTGCAGATCTCCCTAAAATGACTGGTTAAGCGCAGCTTGCGCAGCTCCTCTACTGCTTCCTCGCTTCCACGTGTGGAGTGCTCCAGACTGCGTGCTGCCTCCCAGGTGATTTCCATGACTTCCATATGTTCAGCCTCTTTGGCATTGAGGCTAGGAGAAGGCAACATTAGCTCCAGTTTGTGTAAACTCAGGGGAAGCAGCGGTCGAGGGGGAGCATTGTCATGAGTCTTGTAATCCTGACCTGATGGCACAGGACACTGGTAGGACAGGGGGGAACCTTTAGGGACTTTGCCAAAAGCACAGTCCACTAATTCCACATTCTCTGTGAGGCCCATTTTGGTTATCAGAGGCTTCTTGTCATCTGGAACGTCCTTGAAGGCTTCTGTGAGCCTTGCCAAAAAGGACTGGCAGTCAGTTGGGGCAGGAATGAAACATTGTTGGGGCACCATCCTGTATGAAACAGGTTAACACCATTAGCTATATAATAATAATAATACAAATAAAACAAAAATAAAATTGCAGTCATTTAGAGTCTCCATTCTTACCTTGGTAATTCTAGCATGGTTTTCTGCAGGGACCACTTTGGCTTCTTCCATTTTTGAGTAAGAAAAGAAAAACTCATTATTTTATGCATCAACTGTTACAAATAAACCAGGCTTTCAATGTAAACAAGGACATCTTCAGGCCTAGAAACTCTATCCATCTTTTTGTGGCAGTCTCATTTGATCACGTAAGAGTTTGGTTGGTTTAATGCAAATACTGAAACAAGGGAATAGTTTGAGAAAAAAAAAAACTCAAGTTATCCTGAGTTAGTTTCAGTGAAGAGGCAAATCCTGATTTCCTGGTTTAAGAACTGCTTATGCAAACTGCAAAAAATGAATTAGCTAAATGTAAGACAAGTGTTAGGCTAATTGATGAACTGTGGGGTTTAAGAGTGATCTCTGGAAGCTATATTATTAAACACCGAAAACGTCAACTTAAAACCCCAGTAAATGTATAGTAATAGAAACAGGAAAGAAGCAGTGGTTGTTAGCAGCACATATGCTGTATTTGTGTGCTTGAAAAGTACATAATTAACTGATCAAATTGGAAATTAATACTTTTTAGGCATTGAGTGATCAATGAGTTGCTTAATCATTTCAGCACTAACGTGAACCGAATAGTTAAGTCAAACCTTCGCTCTGTACCTAAGCTGGTCAGAGGCAGCATTGTAATTGTGTTTCTGATAAAAGATTAAAAAGGACTACATCATTTTGCTTTCATCTAAAAAAAAAAAAAAAAAAATTGTTCTGCCCCAGCAGACTCAACAGTTAATAAATGCAATGACAAAGTGCTCTAAAATCAAGGATGTGGCGGTATTTGATGACTGACTGGTGACCCACACGGATGTAAGACATGGCTTTTTGAATACATAACAAAGCTTCTCCCTCCTGTCACTATCAGATCTATGGGGTGACATTGAAACAAGCTTACCGTTAAGCTTTTCCCTGACTTTATATCATGTTTTTGAGGTTCCCGACTTTCAGTTGAGCTTTCTTGGCTCCTGGATAGCTGTGGGAAATCTGTGAGTCTCTCCGAGTCCGATGCAGAACAGTCGTCATCTTCATCAGCGGATAGTATATCATGTTTTTGAGGTTCCTGACTTCCACTTGAGCTTTCTTTGCTCCTGGATAGTTGTGGGAAAGCTGTGAGTCTCTCTGAGTCCGATGCAGAATCTTCATCAACTGAGAGAGTGCCTGAAGAAGATTGGGGGTCGCACTCAACCACTTTTATGTGGAATGAGTCGGCGAAGCAAAGCATTCTTGCATCTTCTTCTTCTGGGTCATTTTTCACACAATCTGGGGCAATAAAGTGTTCTGCTTCCCCCAGCCCATGCTGTTGCTCCGATTGCCAACTTATGTCATATTCAATTTCCTCTTCTTTGGGTTTTTTAGCCAACGGCTCTGATTTTTCCAGGTCCGCCCTAGTGTTGAGGTCAGGGGGCTGCTCTCTGATATCTGTTGTTGCTCCAGTGTATTGGCTGCTAACATCTATTGTGGGGAAAAAGAAAACCAGCCACAGTAGTGGCCCCTTGAATCTATATTTCTTTTTACACACCAGAAAACAAAGTTGTAGGACAAACTACAAAAATAGAGACAACCTTGCTATTGCCTATTCTTTGTTTGATCATACCGATATCTTTTATTGCACTCAGGTGCGAGACTAATCAAAAAATACAACATGTAAATATATGAACATATGCTATGCTATATTGCTATAGCAACATAAGCTAAGTTAGCTCATTTTCAAGCTTCTGCAAAGACACACTGCTGCAACCTACTTCAACAAAGCAGGTGACATTGTAGTATCTCACGTTATTCAGTTGAGAGAGTATCTAAAGTGACAAACCTATCCTCGGTAACTTTATCTCGGGGTTGAGGACCATGTGCAGTACATTCCGCAGGCGTTTGTTTTCCTCGTAGTACGCCTCCACAATAGTTTCAATCTCTCCAAATATCTCCACAGCCACGGTAGTAAATCGTTCAGTTAAAAAGCCCCGAAGATTCTGTAGTTTGGTGTTCGACATCTTGAACGCGTATGTACTAATTGGCGTTAGATTCAAATATTTTGAGTTTGAGGAATGCGAACGAAGCGCGCGGAACCTCAAAAAACAAAACTCAACCGGAACATGAAAAAAGACTTCCGTTGGGAAAAGGCTTCTTCTTTAAAAAGTTTGGCATTAAAGGCATACTATGTAACGTTTCCCTCTTCGGTCCCCCTACAGGTTGTCTCACTGGAACTACAGCTCGCACGGCTGTAGTTCCAGTAAGACAACCTGTAGGGCAGTGGTTCTCAAGCTTTTTTCAATAATGTACCCCTTTTGAATTGTTTCTTCAAGCCAAGTACCCACTGACCAGCGCTAATCATTTTCGGTAGAAAAAAAGTGTATATAAACAGGAACAGTATAACGCGGTCAGCGATAGATTTACTAAACAACAGCCTTGTAACTGAAAAAACATGTAAATGCTAATAAGAAAAAGAGACAAAAACTGTAAAAAAGACAAAAACTTGGAAAAAAAAGATGGTAGAAAGAAGGAAGGAAGAGATTCTGATTCTGATTCTGATATATATTTAAGAAACCAATGGAGAGAAATGTATTAGTACAGTTGTTTTACCAATGCATTACAAATATCGCATTTGTCAATAGTTTTATTTCCATATTGGGAACATAATTACTGACAACTTGTCGTTTTATACAAACAAACATGTTTGATTATGCTGGCATGACAGTGGGTTAAAGAGATGAGGTTTTAGGAAGAAGTCACTATCATTTGATATAGTCATTCCTAGAGTTGGAGGGGCTAACCACGACACACGCAACACACCAAAAGAGGGCGGTAATGCACCATTTAGTTTCACTAGCTACCATAACTGAAGAAGAAGAAGAAGGAGAAAAAGAAGAGGGGGGCAGGCAGAACCGCTCCCCCATCAGTCAACAGAATACATTACCGGACAGCTCGGTGTAAATACAATAGTAACGTTTACTATTCACGGGAGACACGTTTTACAACTTTGAGCCGATTAGTTGGTTCCCGCCCGCACTAGTCCAACGTTATCGTTGGTGATGATGGCAAACTGAGTAAACACTGTTGCTTCGAGTTTTTGCATAACGTTAAGTTACCTTACGTTGACGTTAGATAGCTAGCTAGCTAGGTATCTAGCAAGCAAAAGCTAGGTAAGTTTAACCTCAGTGTTTACGGCGCGTCGAGTAGCCAGTTGCTCTAGTCTGTCACGTTATCGACACAAAGCCAGGTGGCCGGGTACTTGGTGAAGATGGGTGACATAAACCCATCGACATCCAATGCATTTCAGTCGGAGGTAAGAGTAACGTCAACTGTTTTACAGTGAGTAGTCCGCAGACATGGCTAACGACGTTAGCAAATGTCAACTTGACAACCTCGATCTGTAACGTTAGCAGCTGCTGGTTAGTTAGCGTTAGCTTACTGCGCTAATGTTGTCATAATGTTAGCTATTGGTCCAGAAATTAAATAAGTCACACACGCTAAGCATTCAGACAAGCTTAGTTCAAACTGTCAACTTTGTGTTAAAGAATAGCTAAGTAATTAACGTTACTTCAGATGGTACTTTGTAAGGTAGTTGACGCTAAAGCTAGCTTAACGATTCATCGAAAAGAAAACATCATCATTGCGATGCATGCTAACATTAACGTTGGCTCACTAAGCATCGTATTCACACCATATGCTTTTATCGTCAGTTGGATAACACTCACTGATGCTTTTACGACTCTCTGTGACTCATCGACAGTCTTTAACTCGAATGTATTAATTACTTCATAGTTTTGTTTTGCTAGTTAAACTCCACCGATACTAGCCAGTAGCTAGCTTCTTGGCATTAACGTTAGTTGCTTATTTGCCGTCTATTGCTAGCCGACCTAGCGAATATTAGCTGTCGTTTATAGTTTGTTGTTTGTGGGGGTTAGTAGGAGGTTTCACTGATGAGTCCAGAAAGAAATGGTGTCCATGCGTTTAATTCACCTTCTGCATATGTTTGTCAACATGTATTTTTTTTAGTTTTTGTTCAGTTTTGTTAACTGTTACGTCGCATCGAGCCGACGCTGATTGTCAGTTTGCAGAGTAACGTTATGGTAGTGTGCCAAACACTTGTCGCTAATGTCAGCGCCATGTCGGGATGTGTAACGTTACGTTTAATGCGAATGCTCCTGTGTTTCAGGGTTTCAGTCCGCCATACCGGAGGAGGACAGTAGAGGATTTTAACAAGTTTTGCACTTTCGTCTTGGCCTATGCCGGTTACATCCCATACCCCCAAGAGGTGAGTAAATGAGGCAGTTTTTGCCTGTAGCTACACAGTAACGTTACATGCACTGCATTTACATTAAAAGGAACCATACATACCCACAATGCGTTCAATGAAATCAAAATATTTGTGGTAAGTTGATGAAGACAATACATGTATTTAATCATTTCCAGTAAAATCTGTTTTGATTGACATTGAGCAGTCTAGACTTTGTGTTGGTGGATGTCATTGTCTGGAAAGGTGGTGTTGTGAAACTGTTTGCATACTGTCTTAACAAGTAAGGCGCATATCTTTTATTTAATCTTGAATTGTGTCCACTCTGTAAATTGGATATGGGACGTTGAGTTCTCTTTTGCCCATTGAATTGCATCTTCTGTTTGGGGACAGAGAGGCAGATAGCCAGATAATGACATTATCAGGAACTAACTCTTTTGTTTCTGTAGTTTTTTGGTCTCTAAGAGTTTATTTGAGTTTCAGCATGCCCTCTGCAAAGAAATAACCTTTTCCTTGCCATTCATATGGCAAGAGTACTTTTTGTTTGTTGCCTCCTTTAGTTTAGTTTGCTGGATCAGTCTGTGTGATCTGTCATCTACAGTACAGTGCCGTTTGTCAACTCCTTACCTGAGCCCATCTGTTGTAGAAAGCTTAGTCATTAAAACATGCAACAAAGTGTGACCCCCTTATTTCAGTATGTGTGCAATTTATTGTGTTCAAACTGATGTTGGACAAATTTACTTCATCATCAGCAGCAGAGATTTCTAGATTCTGACTCATTTTGTTTCAGTTGTGGTTTTTTACTTTAAAGGTTTTTCTGTCACTGTGTTGCACTTCTGTTCCTTTTTGACACGTGCTAGATTTGTTTTCATTTCCGTCCCCTCTGGCTGTGTGCATTTCATCGTGTCGTGCAAGACTGTTCTGTCATTTGTTGATACTCGGTGATGGTTTTATGCGCCAGATATCCTTTCTACTGCAAATACAGCTCAATTGTTGTCACGTCAGAATGAGAGCTCATAGAGATCTCAATTGTACGTGGAAAAATGTAATATGATACATAGTGCAGCCCAACATTCAAGCTGTCATTAAAATGTACTTTAGCTTTGCCTGCAGTCTGATTACTGGTCACTTTTTGAAACCGATTAATAACACCAACGCTGCTGCATTGTTAGACAATGGAATTTATAACCAAAGACAGCCAAATCTTCATAGTCTGAAGCTGTTGTGAAATATTTAAGGCACTTGAATAAGCAATTTTTGTTTAGTTTAAAACGGTCTAAAGGAAATGTTAAATTATAGTGTGGTTAAAACTCACTATTTACATTATTTACAGTACTTGATTTACAGCGAAAAAAAGGTACACAACCTTATTTGTTTAACAGTAATTTAGTTTTACTACAAACCATCACCGGAAGTGCTTTTATTTTGAAGTAGCCTACACGGAAGTTGTCTGTTGTGTACTTTTGCTAGCTTGTGTACTGAGATGAACATGAGACGCTAGATGCAAACATGTCCGTCATGCTTAAGTTTGTCCACGTTCTTGTTTGTAAAACTGCAACATATTGAAGAGTAAATGTACACAGTAGAAGACAAGCATTTTTGGTCGTCATTTGAAGCCATTTCACTACAGAAGACACACACACACACACACACACACACACACACACACACACACACACACACACACTCTCTCTCTCTAATTCTTGGTACAAATGCAATGCATTGACTGGTATTGGCATTGATCTTATTGTTGAGTGGATGGATCTGTTAAAGGGATGGTTTGGAGTAATTTCACCCTAGGGTCCTTTTGCGCCATGACCTCAAGCCAAACAAGCCCCCAGAAGTTTTTTTTATCAGCCGAATGGCTTAGTGCAGGCGCTAATGGATCCAAAGTCTACAAACTACAACACCGAAAAGAGATACAACAGAAATATGTATTACTTTAACTTATTTTTTCTTCTTCTTTTCGGTGTTGTAGTTTATAGACGGTGCCTAACCACTCGTTTTACTGCCGTCTCACTGCCGGCTACTCGTAGTAGAGACCAAAGCCATCAGGCAAGTGTTATTTAAATAAACTCCTGGTGTACTGACAAACTTCCCAATGCCTCGAGTACAGAACCTATTTGTACTACTGTAGAAGTTTGGTACCATTCCGGGCATCGACAGGCAGACACAGTCAACTCATTTAAAAAAAAATGTTAAAGACCTACCTTTTTAAGAAAGCTTTTAATCTTTAAGTCTTCGTAGTACTGCATCGCCATAGAAACCCTAGACACATTCGACTGATAGCTCAAACTAGCCCAATGTTCGACCAAGGAAAAAAAACTTTTGGGGGGTTGTTTGGCTCGAGGTCATGGTGCAAAGGACCTTAGGGTGAAATTACTCTGAACCATCCCTTTAATCACCAGCTTCATCCCCGGATCTGGGTTTGCACTCACTGACCCTATGTTCTCCCATGTTGCAGGACTCTCCACTGCGCAGTAGTTCCAGTCCTCCCAACAGTACAGGCAGCACTGCTGACAGTGATGGCTGGACTCCGGGACCCCCAACCCCTTGCCCGCAGCGCCCTCCCAAGGTCCCCCAGGACAGGAGCAGGAAACGTCCACAGCCAGGAGCCACTCTGTCCAGTCACGCGAAAGATGTGAGTTGGATGACGTCACATCATTAGCCTTATATGTTCACCTTCATCCCTTTTGACATGCATGCTCCTTTTTTTTTTTCTTCTATTCTGCAGTACACAATCACCAACCTGCACCCAGATGACCGCAGGAAAGGTGACAAGCTGAAGAAGAAGAAAAGGAGAAAGGAGAGGGAGCATTCGGTTGGTGAGGAAAGCCGGGTTCAGCAGGCCCACTCAGCGGTCCCAGAGCTGCAGCACCCCATCTCCTTTGGTGGCCGAACGATCAAAGAAGAGCCTGAAGATGATTTCTGCATTCCCCTCCACCCCCAGCACCTGCCTAACCCAGCCCCCTGCAAGGAGGAGCCCAAGGAGGAGCGTCGAAACTGGGATGGTCAAGACCTTGAAGAAGGGATGGTAAAGGTACAGAAGGTAGAGGGCCTTTCAGGAAACCGAACAGTGTTCCGCCAGGGGAAACAGGTGGTGTTCAGAGACGAAGATGGATCAGGCGAGGATGAGGACATCATGGTAGACTCTGGTAAGGTTTTCTGTTGGTGCATATATTGCATTGTTACAAGTTTGACAAAGTGACCCAGCTTAACTCAGCTTATGCTCTCTCCTGTCTTTTCAGATGATGACTCGTGGGACCTGGTGACGTGTTTCTGCATGAAGCCTTTTGCGGGCCGGGCCATGATCGAGTGTAACCAGTGTAACACCTGGATCCATCTGTCGTGTGCTAAGATCCGCAAGAGCCACGTGCCAGAGACATATGTGTGCCAGAGCTGCCGAGAGTCCCGCGGAACCGCAGATGCGCGCCGCTCCCACCGCTCGCGCATAGGCCCACGCAAGCATCTGCTTGACTGACCCCAGGCCGAACCCTGAACTCGGACCCCTTTCCACTCCTGCTTCCCCTCCACCTGCTGGACTGTCCCTTCCTCCAATTCAGGTCTTGCACCCTTCGGTCTCTGTCCTTCATGGTCAGCCATGAACCCACATTTTCTATAAACACTTTGATGGACCTATCCCAAGCCCTTATCCCATTTGAAAACTTTTTGAGTGCTATTTAGATTTACTAAGGTTTGTTCCTGCTTCCCTACAGACCCTGTGCGTAAGGCAATCACTGAATGGATGTCTGTTTGTAGATGACATTAGCATAGCAGCAAACCTCTACCGTTGTGACTTGGTGTCTCATGAACACTGGAAACCTTTTGAACTGCCATATAGAGAGAATACCCTCACAACTGCCACCCACTATGGTGCATGCTGGGATTTGTGGGAAAGACGGTTTGCACTTTTCTCACTTTTGTTAAAAAGAATCCACATGACTGTTCTGTCATAGAGACAGGTATGTCTTTCTGATTAAACTGGATTTGATTTCTTTTAGATGCCTCTATTAATGTTACACAATGAACCGTTAAAAATGAGAAAACAAGTTAAGCCTTGCGTTAATTGCTTCAGATGGTGCTATAGTATTAAGCTGAGGTATAATCTAATAGAACAAAGATGTAAGATAATAGACAAGAGACTGCATCTGCTTCATGTGTTTGTTCGGTTTTGGTATTTAAGACATTGTGAAAGAATATCACTGAGGCTTGACGCCCGTACAACTGAACCAAGCGCTTGTTCCTCGCCCTTCTACTTCACAAACTGTCTTCCAGCCTCGGCTACTCCTCTAAATCAAGGTGTTACTTGGCCACACACGAAGCTTTCATACTAGCTTTTCAAAAATTTTGAAACCGTGTTCTTATTTCACCAGAATTTTCTTTCTGGTGAGTTTTCTTTCTTCGTAATAAATAACTATTATTTCACAGTTTGAAAAAGCCAGATAACAGACGAGATTGAAATGACAGAGTTTTCAGTAAAGGTGTTTTCTGTTGCCTCTGGTCAGTGTTTTTGCTGCATTTTATGACAGGATTAAACAGAGGTATTGTTATTAAATACCTTTTTATTTGCCAAACCGTTTATTTAAATTCACCTTTATTTTCAACCGTTCCATGCTCATGACAGAGTTTTCAGAGACAAGTATAGTCACAGAAGGGAACTCATATGGCTGTCCTGTTTTAAGTATCAAAAAGCTATCTTTACTGGAATAGTGTTAGATTCTGTCAAGAGTCCATTTGAAATTATGCATGCGAGTTTTTGTTTGTTTGAATGGTTGAAACTGTGTGAGGGTGCAGGCAAAGCATGTCCTGGTATGGCTCAAATATGCTTCATGGTTTTTAGGCCTTTTGTTAGATGGAGAAAATGGATATCTGCAAAGTACCATGGGTAGGGTCGGTTTGTTTTGTGTGTCTCTGAAGGGTCAGATCAGAAGAATGGGTCTCTGTCTCTTATCACCTCTCACTAATGTTTTCACAGCAGTATTCGTTTACCATACTTACATACATTATGCAGTGGGTTGTTTTTGTAGGGAACGTTTTCCTCAAAACTTGCTGGAAATTTGATTTTAAGCATTGGTATTAATGTGCCATCTGCTGTTTCTGATTATATAAAAGCCATACTGTTGTGACAGATTTTAGACTCAGAACCTTTATCTTAGTCAAGGATGGGATTTTACAATGCAGAATCAACGACTTGCCTAGGGAATGACTAACACACACAATGTTTGGTATGTAAAGAAGAAAAAACTTAAGAGTTTAAAGTGGTTAAGCTCATCTCTGCACTCGTCTTCTGGTATTTACAAATGTTGGTTAACTAGTTCTTAACCAGCAATTGCCAGATCTTAAAAAAAAAAACAAAAAAAAAACATCCGTTTGTGGTGTTTTTAGGACGTTTCAAGACCTAAAATCATTTTCGGTTTCTCAGGACGTTCATGTCTTGAGAACCTGAAAAGACTTCTTCAGGCACAAATTTCTAATTTTAATCTGCGTCTTTAAGACATCAGTGTAATTAATGTTAACAATGCTTGTTTATTCTGATCTTGGATAATCCTATCCCCTTATTGAGAAAGCGTTGTCTGTACTGTGGTGCAAACTGTTTCTGTGAAACTATTGTAAACTATTGTAAATAAAGAGTTACCATTTTAACTTGTTGCCTTTTCCCATCATATCACATGCCTTGTTTTTTGTTTTGTTTTTTAACCGGATGGTACATCTACAGTGCTCTTGAAATCAAACAAGACTCTGATCGTTTCATATTTATTGTAGTCTTAACAGGACAGAGAGAACACAGGCTCCTCAACCATACAGTCTATTCACATACTGGTGTAGGTCAGTTTTGATGATGGGATGGAGTGTAACAGCAGGGAGCAGTTTTCTGCTGGCCTCTAGAGCAGTGGTGACCAGCTTACCTGTCAAAGTACTTCACAGCACACTTTAAACAAACGAGAAAATACAAATACTACAAACAGAATCAGTGCAAAATGGCTGCTGTGATAGTGACCCCAACGCAAGACCGTTTTGCATCTCCCTGCAGAGACGGACTTCCTTCCAACTAAGTACCAAAACATATCAATCTCAATGCTTACTGTTCTGTTTTGAGCCTATCCACTCGGTCAATCACAGCAATGGGGGAAAAAAAAAATATATATCAATGAAGGGCACTACATAAAGTCAACCAGACTAGTCGTAACTTCTTAGATGTATACCCTGGAGTTCGGTAAAACTGTACAGCTTTAATTAGAGGCTTCAGCACCACTTTCAATATGCTTTATGGTTTAAATACTATACATTTTGTGCAAAATATTCCCTTGTATTCAATAAAATACCATCTGTATCCTACAGTAGCGGTTTTGATAGTGTTTTCAGGGATTCCCCATAGCCCACGACATGGTCTCCCAACAAAATTAAGAATACTTCACAAACTCACTCTTTTTGCATTTCCCTTTGTAGTTAGTGTCAATCCGCAAACAGGAGTTTGTAGTTGTAATGTGAATTTAATTAAATGTGCATTTAATATTAAAAACAATGGGACTACTGTGCAACAACACGTCTGTATCTGAACAGAAAGTGCATCATAGCACATTAGATTTCCCCATGTCAACCTCACCACTGATAAGAAAATAGCTACAGACATATTAGTTATTGTGTGGATTATCACCTCAATGACAGCCAAGTGACACGCATGGTTTTAACATCATATACCGAATATAAGAATTGACATGACATTAGCAGATTAATCCTATATTGAAATTTAAAAAATGAAAGAGGGACAGAGGACATCAAATTAAAATATATGGCACAGGACTGGTGTACAAACTGAACAAAGTCAAACAAATAACTGCAGCCGTGTAAATGGTTTCAGTGTGGTTCAGGTCAGCTCCAGTCGCACTTTTTTTTTGTCTGTCACGGTGACAGTTTTAGCAGCAACACAACCTTTGTGAGGTAAAGGGTTGATCTACGCCCTCTACTGGTCGCATCACAACCAGAAAACCGTTATTCACATCTCCATTTTTGCTAGTTTATTACAAATCCATACTCGTAGTAACTGTTGTCAGGGGCTTAGGGCTGGATGTACGCCAGTGAAGTACAAACTATAACCTTAACTTATTAAAAAGCATTGTAAGGGATTCTGTTTGGGCTGCAACTGCACAGCAACAATCAAACACTGACGCAAATCAAATCGAAGTGAAACTTCTGCCTTTAAATTGCAACGTATTATTTTTTTTTAAATCTGTTTGGAGAATTCAAGCCTTTCTCTCCTTGGTTTGATGACTACCATCAAAGGGCATCTCTAGCACTTTCCCTCTCTGTACAATCCTTCCTCCAACTTCCATATCCCAACCCTCACAGATACAAGTTTTGAGCACCAGTTTACACCTGAGCAGCAGACATGTCACTAAAAGGCATAATAAATTAGGATGGGACATTTCAACAAGTAAACGATAACATGAGTTACGCAATCGATCCTCAGTCCAGCCTCAGGGTCACTGAGACATGATCCTGCATAGTGTTACTCTAAATGTTTGCACGAGTTAGTGAAATGACTGTTGTAATGTTATAACATACATTATTAGATTCAAACCTACCAGGGTGATAATACATACACGACAAAGACGACAATGATATGGGGTCAAATTACAGCACAGCTTATATACTTGACGTATCAAATGTCAAGTATATAAGCTGTGCTGTCATTTTACATCTATAAATGTTTGTGCACTTTTAGCTCATCATTGAGGGGAATGGTCACCACGTCCGCAGTGACCATCAGTCCCCTCTGTGTAGTGCATATATAAAACTATGTTCAGGGCCAGTGTCTGATCTCCTGCAGCACGCAGATATTTGAGCAGCCCTGTCAGGTGTAGCAGACTAGAGACACAAACGGTAACATCTTGTAGAAACTCTGAGCTGACTCCTGTATTCTGCTGAATCTCGGAGACGGGCCACAGGAGGAGGAGGAGCGGAGGGACTCGATAAACAGATTCACTAATACCATGTTAAAGAGCACCAGAGGAGAGAAACAGACTCATTGTTGTGTCCGCTTCATTCTTGGGTTCTTCTGTTTACACAAGGTCTGTTTTGTTTGCGTTTTGTCCTCTGGTGTCCACAACAGTGGTGGGTTCCTAGGACTCAGACTCAATTCTGTGAACTGAAAAAGAAAAGAAATATAAGTTGGACGCATGCATATACTGTAGTAGTGTGCAGCTATATTATAAGAAAACTGGGTCTTCTGAGTAAAGTGGCTGCATACTGACATTGCTTGGGTATCCGTAGCGACTCAGTGTCTGCAGAGATGACTTGGTGCATGACACCTCTGAACTGGTACAGTAATTTGAGACTCTTGTCCTCTCCTACACAGGGGTCGTAGAAGCCCGGCAACCCTGCCTGCAAACAGAGAAGCAATTCATATGCATGCATACAGATTGGTGGATTAACAAATGGACACACTGACATTTATACACACGCACAAACCTTAGAGGCCTCGGTGAGGATGAGTTTGGAGTCCTTGACCAGGCACTGCAGAGGCACAGTAACATCGATGACCTTTGCTTTCTCCTGTTTCTGGCTGGTGTCTGACACAAACTTTCCATACCAGGCATTCAGGATGATCAGACCTAGACAGTAACATACAGTGCGTAGTGCTTTACTTAGGTGTGTGTATATACAGTATATGAATTATGATGCTCAGTTTAAAACAGAGCAGTACAGACAGACTGGAATAATGCACAGGATATGACAGACACGAGGAGTGCACAACTATAAGTGTTATTGTGTAAATTCCATCTACAGCTGTGCAAACACAGAACCTATGTCAGCTACGTCAAGCTGTGGTATGGCAACAGCAGTCCTGCTACTATGTTAGCTTGATATCATTACTGCTAACAATTTATACCTCTACTTCTTGGACAGAGCATCTAGAAAGTGCTGTGAACACATCCCATAGAGTGACTCTTCAAATAATTACATACACCCTCAACACAAATATAACAGGAAATCCATTAGCACACTGGATTTATAGTCTTGATTTACACCACACTTTGGTGTTCTGTGCACAGACTTACAAGGTTAAAACTGCAGCATGGATGGGCTACATCTTCATCACTTGCTTCACAGCAGTAGATGAGGAAAGTCACACTTAGAAAAACACAGTCCGGGAGCTACACGTATCATGGAGTTAATGCAACCATGAAAAAAAGTGTTTGAATTACACATTTGGATTTTTACCAAGTTTTGGCTGCAAATTAAAAAAAAGGTTCTTAGTTTCTCACCACGGTGTAGCGTCTGTGTGTATGTGTGTGTGTGTGTGTGTGTGTGTGTGTGTGTGTGTGTGTGTTTCCTCACCCATCTTGGATTCTTCCGCTTCTTTGATTCTCCTCACAGACTCCTGCATCAGCAGAACCTGCAGAGGAGCCGAGGGAGAAAGAAGAGGAGGAGGAGAAGAACAAAATAGAATAGACTAAAGGGAGAGGACGAGATCAGGGCGATCTGAACCTCAAAACAAATAACTGTGTTTGCATGTGAGTGTTGAGTACTCACAGCAGACTCTGCCTCGTGCTTCTTCTTGGCGATGTCTGTGGCCGAGCTCTTCCTCTGCAGCTCCAGATCTCTGAGAAGCACAAAGCAGACATCGACAATCACCCACTGGGATTCACTGTGGAGGCTCTCTATGATGACAGTGTGACAGAAACCCCCAGTAGTATTAACAACGCCCATTATCAAAATGTTGCATTTCTGCTTAACTCAGGGCTGTGTAGTTCATAACGTTCATGACGTTTCATAATCAAACTATCCCTCATACATGCAAAAAACAAATATATATATACACACACTACCGGTCAAAAGTTTGGGGTCACTTAGACATTTCCATTCCACTCCATTATAGACAGAATACCAGCTGAGATCAGTTGCATTGTTTTTTTTAACCAGGGCAGCAGTTTTCAGATTACATTATGTGCTTACATAATTGCAAAAGGTTTCTCCAATGTTTTCTCAGTTAGCCTTTTCAAATGATATCAGATTAGTAAACAGAATGCACCTTTGGAACATTGGATGAATGGTTGCTGATAATGGGCAATGTAGATATTGCATTAAAGATCAGCCACTTCTTTCTACAACAGTCGAGAACCCTTTTGCAATTATGTAAGCACATAATGTAATCTGAAAACTGCTGCCCTGATTAAAAAACAATGCAACTGATCTCAGCTGGTATTCTGTCTGTAATGGAGTGGAATGGAAATTTCTAAGTGACCCCAAACTTTTGACCGGTAGTGTACGTTACAAAACGGCTAAGCTTAAGGAGTAGTTCACAGGTTAACAAATAAAGATATGGTAAAAGGTTAGCAGATCCATTCACTGTCAAATTCTGGCAATGTGAGATGCTGATTGAGTGTCAGAGGTTATGAGGACAGGAGATGTACTGACTGCTCTTTCTGTGCTTGTGTATATGGGATGATGATCAGTCTGTGGATGGCCATGTAGACCAGCAGGGGTCCCACAGTGGCGTAGAAGACAGCGCTGGGCAGCAGCTGATCTGTTAGGTGGACAGGAAACAGGTACGTCTGACTGGCACGCGCCAACCTGCACGGAAACACCAGGACAAACATGCACACACATTAGATAACGATACAGGTAGATAAGGATCCACGAGAGAATGAGATCATATTTTGGGTTGGCCAGTACTTGATCTTGAGTGTGACTCCCTGAGGGACCCCGATGCTGACAGTGGCTGACAAGACACTGTGTCGACTGATCTTCCTCTCCGCTCCATATTCCACCACAGTACCAAACCAGCCTGTCCTGGAAAGGGAGCCACACAAAAATGAACAGAGACCATTAGAGTTAAGCACAGTACAACCAGTACTCTCTGGTTTTCTTTTTACAACTTCTAAAAAACAATTGTCATCAATTGTTATATTTCCTTTGATAATCGTAGATAACACGCTGCTAAAAGTTCTCATGTTCCTTCACTAATGATCACAAAACATATTTTTGATCCTGACATTACTAGGATTTGAAAAGACAAACTGCTATTATGAAATACTTTTTCATGAAAAGCTTATATCACAATAATTTCATAATGTTCTTGCAATAACAAGACAATGTAATTAAAAAACACTTGAAATCCTTCTAGACACTTCACACACACACACACACACACACACACACACACACACACACACACACACACACACACACACACACACACACACACACACACACACACACACACACACACACACACACACACACACACACACACACACACACACACACACGGAATAATTTAATACTAGGCAGAAAAGCAATGTTTTCGGCTGGCGTTAAGTTGCTTTGACAAGGACATTCCATCTGCTAATCAATAGATTATTATTTGTTTGCATTGCTATGTTTTTTGCACAGCGCCTGTCCGTTAAACCAGCTCATTTACAGAAAATAAGTCCTTTGAGACAGGATATGCAGACAGACGTACTTCACAGAGCCTTTCACTTTGGTCTGGTCCTCATCCTGGAACTTGTACTGGTAGCTCATCATCAGGTAAGAGTGAGGCACACCCAGCTGGAAGGGGTGGGGTTGGGAGAGAAGTAATACAGGATGCATATAGTATATACAGTGAAAAAATAGCAAATCTCGGGTCTCTTGCATTTGTGTGTACCTGCAGAGCCAGAGTAAAGTGGCTGCTCTTTGTGTCTCGGACCAGGCTGGTGGTCATGGCGCTGTTGGGCCCCCAGCGCCACTGCAGATAGCCCATGGTGTTCTGGTCCAGGTGGCGTGCTGTCATCAGAGAACAGCTTGGCCGCAGACCTCGAGGTGAGAACTGCAAACCACACTGGGCTGTCAAGAAACTGGACAGAGAGGAGACACAAATAGAGAACATTAAAGAGAGGGAGAATGCCGTTCATATGTCAATACAGTTTGCATTAGAGTCTCTTATATCAAACAACCAGGCCTTACCAACGTGAAGTGAGGTTGCGAAACACCTTTAACCCAATCAGAGGTCCAAGTATGTCTCCTGCACCCAACTCCAACTGCAAATCCGAACGCACAGAAACATGTATTGGTAGATGGGCAAGTCTGTGCCAAAATTACTAAAACAATCCTATTCTAACATTTAACACATGCACTTTGTAGTTTGTTGTTGCGTGTGTGTGTGTGTGTGTGTGTGTACCTCTCCCCAGCCCTTGGCTGATGTAACCCTTCGTACGGTCATGTTAATGTTGCCCCCTCCATTCCCATTGTGTGTAGAGAGCGAACCAGACAGCACCGCCGTGTCAGAGTTTGTCAAAGGAGCCTTAAGAAAGACAGGAAAGTCGTGCCTGATAAAACAGAGAATTATACAGTGACCCTGGCTTAGGTTAGGGTCACTTAGGTAAGAAAATGCTAAGTCAGTGTGTTTGGGTTTACCTCTATGGACTGGGAAATGTGCATCTTGTTGATTTCAATATGAGGAAATCCTCCTCCTGGCATCTCTTCAAAGTCCTCATCATAGCGGTCAAAAAGGTCTGTTGCATCCACACCCACGCTGATGGTGCCCTAAATAATGAGGGAGTGAAGGGGAGAGTTTGACCGAATTAATTAAGAAAGAAGGAAAAGGGTGAGGGACATAATGAAATGAATGTGGAAACCCACAGTCAAATTTTTGCGGCCCACACAAGAAATAAGTAGTGAAGTTGACAGATGAATGCGGTGCAGTTGTGACTGAGAAAACCTTAGGGTTAGTTCTTTGCTGCAGTCTCCTCTCTTCTCTTTCTCTCTGCAGCCTTTCGTACTCCTCTCGAATCTCTGCCGGAGTTCTCTTCCTTTCCACCACCTACACAGCATCAACACCATAAGGTATGGTAATAGAGATATGTTAATGTAAAGTATGTATTATGTAGCAGCAAAACCACAAAAAAAGTTTGTTAAACAGAACAAATACCTCCCAGCCTTCCACCTCCAACCCTTTCTTCCCAAAGATGTCATAGATGGCTCTGGAGTGAGCATCACTCAGCACTGAGGGGAAAGAGGGAAATTACGGTTCAGTTTATGTAGGTGTGTTGTTGTCTTGATTTTCTTTGTGCTTTGAATGGCAATAAAAATGTAAACTAAATGGTTTAAATTCCAACTGGTGTATACCTGCAAGCGTCCTTACCTTCATATGCCTGGTGCACCTGGTTGAAAAGCTGCTCAGCCTGGCTCTTCAGCTCTGGGTCTCGATGTTTGTCAGGATGATAGAGCATGCACAGCCTCCGATATGACGCCTTTAGCTCCTCCAATGTAGCCTGTGACAAGAGAGGAGACATGTCTCACTCATATAGGGCTGCAACCAATTCTTTTTATTATTGATTAATCTACCAAATATTTTGTTGATTCTTCGATTAACCGTTTCATCTGTAAAATGCCAGAAAAGATAAGGTTTTTATCCAAACAGTTCAGTTTAATGTACTATTATATAAGACACACTAAAGTAGGAGATCTTCACATTTTAGAGGATGGAATAACTTATAAACAAAATCGTTGCAGATTTATTTTCAATCACTTGGCTGATTAATCAATAATTCATTCCCGATGCTGACACAACACTGTTGCATTGAAGCATCCTATTTTTATAGAACGTAAAAAAAACAGTCCACTGACATTAGACAAGGACTTAAAAGTGTGACAACTTCCTGTTAGGCTAGGGTGTCTGCCATAGTAACTACTTAATGTTAGCTAACGTTTTCCAGTTCTTATCACGTCCAAACATAGGTCCAGGCCTCTCAGGCTCCCTAGTTTATTGAGAACTGATATTTGAGAAGGTGCTTATCAATGCATACATTAGTTTTTGCAAACACCCACTTCAAAGTGCAAACACTGCCTCCAATCAAGTAAAGTAGATGCTGAAATATCATGCTTTTCATGCCTCTGCGGCATCAACACCGGTCTCGGATGATCGTGCTGATGAAGAAGACCGTCATTCAACTGGAGGATGATGCACCGACTGCAGACCAGTTTCTCAATGGAAATCTACCCGACATTCACGGCAAAAGGTCCGTCACCATTCGGCGTCATTGTAAAACTAAATGAACCGTACCTCTTTCCTGACGTTGAGCAGAGAGTAGTAATCCTGGTTATCAAACTCAAAATCATCATCGTCTAAGGATGCCGCCATGTTTGCGTTTGGTACGGTCCCGCCCACCACTCCAGTGTTCTGGAAGCTCATTGGTTAGCCGTATGGGAAGCGGAAGTTGCTCTGCCGCCCTCTGCTGGTTGTATTTGGGTTTGAGTTTAGCGCCAAAAAGATGTCATAACTCCATACAAGAAGAAAGCGGATTGTGAAGTGTCTTTTTCTTTATAGAAGGTATTTGTCAGTGAGTAAACTAGCGTTACTTCCCTTTATTTTTCATTGAAAACATTTGGCATCGGCAGATAAAGATAAAGATTTTACAATAAAAAAATATTAGTTTTTAGAATTATGGGTTACACTCCCAAACAGTATGCTATACAGCTATACAGCTTTAAAATACTGCTCCTATGTTGAGTAATGATCAGAAACACAATGAATGATCATACTGACAGGAGCGATACATTCTGCTTATCATAGCCTACTAGGCCTGTACTTCAACATGTTGAATGCAGGACTTTTACTTGGAATAGATTATTCTATTTCTCTTTAAAACTGTTTTTGTATTTCAGTAGCCTATTTAGTAAATGATCTGACAACTTCTTTTACAGCTTTACACATCATGTTATTGGATTATTATTATTGATGCATCAACATGTAAGCAGCATTTTTATGTTGTTGCCAGTCATGGTGGAGTTCATTTTAAATAGGCTACAGATACTGATAGGCATAGCTTAATCTATAGAAATACTATAATCATTTTAGAAGCTCATCCTATTTTTTTTGGATGAAATGCGTGCGTGCGTGCGTGTTTATGTTTGTGTTCATCTGATGTGCGCTTATGGTTGCTAAGGCAGTGAAGGTGAGAATCTGGCTGCATTCGGGGAGGGGGAGGGGGTGGGGGCTTATGTGTGTCAGTTTTAGGTCATATCATGTATAATTGTAATCTACATTTTTACTCCCTCAGCTAAACTCTTGGGGATCGTTGTTGTCACAGAAAGCCATTTCATTCAGACTGTTCCGAATGTTATTCATTCTTTCATGATTTATTTAAAAGGTGCCAAAAATCACCATTGCAATATTATCTCCATCTCAACTAATAGGTTGATGAAATCTTTATTTCTAACTCAGTGTGTTTGACATTTATTTATAAACATCCCCTGGTTTAGTCTGCTCTAAGTATTGCTTTCGTTTTCCTGCCTGTTCAAAATACTGATATCACACATCTCTGTTAAGCCTATAAACACACCATCTGAATGTTTTGTTATGGATGACACGCAGTTCCTTCGCAGTTTAAGAGCTAGAAATGACACTGCACTAAAGACATCTGTTTTATTATCAGACTATTCTTAATTGATTCTTCTGATCTCTTCCTCAGCAAAGTGATACCGTAAACCAGTGGTTCCCAACCTTTTTTCCTTGGCGCCCCCCTACTTATGTCTAAGAAAAGCTGAGCCCCCCCCCCCTCCGAAACCGAAGTTGAGGTAACTGTCCAGATAGAGCCTTACTTTCTGTTTTGATACAGAGGAGTTATCAGCACTTTTACGTTTCTCCGCTATGTTTCAGTCATACTATAGTGATGCCGTGGCGGGATGATAGCAGCTAGCAGCTGACCTGATGACAGCAAGGGTCCCAGGTTAAGAGGTCCCGGAGGTTTGGCCTACTAAGTAGCCTGCCTACAATTTTAAGCGAGAACTAAAATATGTAGTTTTTATACAGACTTTTGTATACATTATATATTCTAGTGTATTATTATAATTTGTTTAACATGTGCAAATACTTTTTTTTTTTTTTTACCTCAAACCAGATAAAGACTTGCGCACCCCCTGTGATCTTTGCCGCCCCCCTGAGAGGTCCCCAGACCCCAGGTTGGGAACCTCTGCCGTAAACGACCCTCTCTCCACTAGGGAGCGATGCTGAGCAAGATGTCTTTAACGGGCAATTACTTTGATAACTTCAACTTTACAAGTAGTATCATACATCTGAGATGCACATGTTCAAGTGTATAGCACCAAAAATTAGACAGGCATACACAGAAGCGTGCAGGAGAGCATGCGAAGGGCAGCCAGAGGCAAAGGGAAGGCCGTGGGTTGAGAGTCCCGTTGCATAAAAAGACTAAAACTGTAGATGAGACAGATGGCCCATGGGCAGATCAGCAGGCACTGTACCACATAAATATAAAAACCACAGATACTGTTAGGCATAGCTTAATCTATAGAAATACTATAATCATTTTAGAAGCTCGTCCTATTTTTTGGGATGAAATGTACAGTAATGTGTTAGGAATAAGACTCGGTTCTACATCAACTTCAGAGCTAGAATTACATACAGCACAGAATATTTGCTGTAGACCAGTTTTATAATTAGACATGCATTCTCAATCAGTAAAGTACAGATGCCTCAAAATTCTACTGAAAATTATAGTTTGGATTTTATGGAAGTAGGGTTGTAAGAAAAATGTAGGCTAATTTTCACCACCGCTAAACCGCTAGGCTACTCAAAGTAGCCTATAGGGTTTAGTGCTATATTTCTGTTCATATGTTATAGACTATACTGTAGTTTATATTTGAAATGTGTATCTGCCAAACCTAATCATGTGCAATGTAAGCTACGACTTTGTTGTTTGTATGAAATTACAATTGTCTTGCACGTTTGTGCATGTAGCAGCATACTTCCATCGGACAAATGGCTTCGAAGGTTTAAATGAAATCGATTATTTCGGCTACATATCTTATAACCTGTACATGTTCCTCATTGGCATTCACCCTGCTTGAATTCCGTCGATTCAAAGAGCTTTGTGTGTCTCTGCACTTCGAGGCTACGCAAAGCACTTCGCTGCAGAGGAACCGTTCAGAAGCTAGATTTCCGTCAAGCGTGTCTACGGAGAGGTTTGTTTCTGTCAAACACAAGTCTTTGGTGCAAAGGCGATAATCTATCCAGAGGCACAGGGTGACAGTGTGGGGAACATAATGGTCCCGGTTAACCACTACGATTTAGAAGGGATAACCTAGTATGAAACGGTAGAATTAAAAATAGCCTCTCAGTAACACTGTTGTGAAAGGCTCATTAAAAACTTAACTTCCCGTAGGAATATTACAGCAAGGAAACAACGATTTCCTGGTAGAGCCAAAATACGCAACAAGGGGAGACGGGGGGGAACAGGAGGGAGACTGGGTGGGGGGGGGTGACATGTGTTTCATTTAATCCTATAAGTTTTCACCTGACCTATCATCACTTCAATTCAATAACACGGCTCAAAGAAAGCAGGCAGGGAGTGCGCACAGCCTGTGTAGGCGCGTGTGGAGCTGTCCTTTCAGCACCGCGAGCTTCAGCACCACAGCTAATGACAGCACCCGCCAACCCACCGAAAATGTAAAAATTGCACATCCAAGTCTCTTTCATGCAGTTCTTGTCATTTAGATTCAAGGGAGGTTCATAATTTATGGCGAGACACGACCTTACAAAGCATTGTGTCAACAGTCCACTGAATTTGCATGTGGACAAATGACCGCGCGCCTTTGTGTGGGTGTAATGTATACGTGTGTGTGTGTGTGTGTGTGTGTGTGTGAGAGAGAGAGAGAGAGAGAGAGAGCGAGAGAGAAGACGATGATGAGCATGATGATGATGCTGTGGGAGGCTGTCAAGGTGTCCTCGAATACAGACGTCGTTTAGTGGCGTGAGAGGGGAGAGAGAGCGAGGAAGAGTGCGCGTGAACGTCAGGGGGCGGGGCCAATGGGAACAAACGGAGGGATGGAGAGTTCCACGAGTCACCATCACGGATCCCCGCTGTCAATCCTCACCCTTTGGACCAATAGCTTCGCTGAAACGACAGGCTCGCCCTCCCCCCACCCCTTCTTCACAGCACCGCCCCCCTCCTTGAGCTGTCCTCTCTGTGCACGCGCGTGGTCCCCCTCCCTCCCTCTCCCCCACCACCTCCACCACCACTAGGTCGAGTCGAGGAGGAGGAGGAGGAGGAGGAGGAAGAGGAGGAGGAGGAGGGATGAGGCGCGCGGCGGAGGGGAAATGGCTGCCGAAAACAAGCCGGAAGGTAAGAGAGAAATAACTGGTTTTATTTGAGGTGGCAGAGTCCTGCTATTCGGGGTTCAGACGAGGCGATGAAGGGACGGAGGCATAGAGGGGGAGAGAGATAACGGCACGGCTTTCCCTTTCTTCTAGCCCGTCCCGAAAACACGGACGCTGGTGCTGAACCAGCGACTGTGTAGAGCACGGTTAACCGACAGCAAATAAATAACGGAAGGAGAGTTGTCCCGTCGGTAGGCTCTGAGTGTGTCGGGATAGGGTAGTTTTTCACCGTCCAGTGCTTGCCAGCGTTTTCCCTGAGCAGCTGGTTTATGAGTGCTTTTGAAGCGTTTATCATAAAGGGATGAGAGAGGATGAGAGTGGTTCACGCTGAAGGAATTCAGATGCTTTCTGTGTGTGTGTGTGTGTGTGTGTGTGTGTGTGTGTGTGTGTGTGTGTGTGTGTGTGTGTGTGTGTGTGTGTGTGTCTTTAAGCATAAAATAGACCATTGAATCGTAGATTTCCCTTTCTGACATGCACGCAACCTCCCAGACCAGCTGTGCATTTTTTTAGTCACAATCCAATTTGTGTGTGTGTGTGTGTGTGTGTGTGTGTGTGTGTGTGTGTGTGTGCGTGCGTGCCTGCGTGTTTATGTTTGTGTTCATCTGATGTGCGCTTATGGTTGCTAAGGCAGTGAAGGTGAGAATCTGGCTGCATTCGGAGAGGGGGTGGGGGGGGTGCCTTATGTGTGTCAGTTTTAGGTCATATCATGTATAATTGTAATCTACATTTTTACTCCCTCAGCTAAACTCTTGGGGATCGTTGTTGTCACAGAAAGCCATTTCATTCAGACTGTTCCGAATGTTATTCATTCTTTCATGATTTATTTAAAAGGTGACAAAAATCACCATTGCAATATTATCTCCATCTCAACTAATAGGTTGATGAAATCTTTATTTCTAACTCAGTGTGTTTGACATTTATTTATAAATATCCCCTGGTTTAGTCTGCTCTAAGTATTGCTTTCGTTTTCCTGCCTGTTCAAAGTACTGATATCACACATCTCTGTTAAGCCTATAAACACACCATCTGAATGTTTTGTTATGGATGACACGCAGTTCCTTCGCAGTTTAAGAGCTAGAAATGACACTGCACTAAAGACATCTGTTTTATTATCAGACTATTCTTAATTGATTCTTCTGATCTCTTCCTCAGCAAAGTGATACCGTAAATGACCCTCTCTCCACTAGGGAGCGATGCTGAGCAAGATGTCTTTAACGGGCAATTTTTTTGATAACTTCAACTTTACAAGTAGTAGTAGTAGTAGTAGTAGTATCATATATCTGAGATGCACATGTTCAGGTGTATAGCACCAAAAATTAGACATGCATACATAGAAGCGTGCAGGAGAGCATGCGGAGGGCAGCCAGAGGCAAAGGGAAGGCCGTGGGTTGAGAGTCCCGTTGCATGAAAAGACTAAAACTGTAGATGAGACAGATGGCCCATGGGCAGATCAGCAGGCACTGTACCACATAAATATAAAAACCATCCCCCCTGCCCATACTGTACTGTACTCACACACACACACACACACACACACACACACGCAAACAGACTCACGCATTCACAGTATGAGGGTTTTTTGTCCATTGCCCCCTCTGTGTTATGTGTAGAGACGATGTAATAATTTACGAGCTTTAGCCATGCTGAATGGAAGCCAAATGAATCACAGGAGCGACAAAGCCAGACAACAGCGATCCACTCTTTCAATCCCTTGGCAGATGTGCGTGGCGCTGATCAGCAGAGTACACCAGTGGGCATGAGAACAACATCCACCATATAGCCTGGAAGACCATCTCCCTCTGCGCTGGTTGGTCTACTTTGTATCATAGCAACAGTGGTCAGGGAAACAGAGAAATTATGAGAGAGAAGAGAAACTAAAGCTGCGTACAAGTTAGTCACACACATGGAGGCAGTGTATCTACTGTGGCCAATTGATCAGGGGACACAATGGATACAAGTTAGTGGATCAGAAAAAGGATCAGCCCACATGCATATCACTTGGAGTTTTGTTTCTGGGCTATAGAGGAGGAAGAATGAGGTAAAGTGTGCGACTGCCAAGGAAAAAGTCTGGAGCGTCTCCTAAATATGTCTTTGTCTCTTTCTCGCTCTTTCTCACTTTGTAGGACTGAAGAAGATAAGAAATCCAGAGCGAATGGTCAGGATTGCCGTTGGTTACACAGGACACACCCCTCCCAAGAATGATGACACTGACGCCAACAGTAAGAGACACACAAACACCCTTCACACTGTTTGTGTGCGCATGCACACATTTGTCTGTAGCACATTGTGAGCAAGTATGAAAGCCTTCTGGCAGAATGATGTGATGTGGGAACTGAGGTCTCCTTCTCATCTGCTCTGTCACAGATCACACTTACGCATACACACACACACACACACACACACACACACACACACTCACACGTAGACAAAACAAACACACTGTCTGTGCTGAGACGCCATTCCAATTCAGCTCTGTTACACATCATGTTTATTCATGCATGCCAGTACAGTATTAGTGGGCACACACACACACACACACACACACACACACACACACACACACACACACATAGCCATAGAGAAGCCAGGGCTTACTTTGGCTATCAGTAGTTTATTGTCATACCTAATCTGTACACATGGCATTATGTATCTATAATCCTCAATGGGCCTGGTTAAACAAGAAGTGAGATGGAGGGTGTAATCTGGGGTCGCCGCATGGTCGTGTAGCTGTATGCGTGTGTCCTGGGCATGTGTGTGATTGCTGGTGTGTTAGACCGACTATAAAAGCAATGATTGCATTGATTGGTTATTGATTTCTGAGGGCATGGCGCAGAATGATGCATGTCTCTGCCTCTGTGTATATGTGTGTGTATATTATGGGGACAAATTGGAAGCAAATAAACAGATGTGAGGAGGAGCAGAGAGACGCTGCTTAGGGAGGAGGTGGTGGGGGTTATGGGTATAGGGTGGGGAGGTATGTGGAAACGCTTCCCCCCCCCACAATGCACACCCCAACCTCTTTTCAATTTCAAAAGGAGCAGATGGCTTCATACCTGCACCAGACCCTCTTTTTGTGTTAAGAGGGATAAGAGCAAACAAGACTGTCACAAAATAGCCAATAAAGAATTAAAAGAAAATCTTTAAAAAAAAAAACACACACACACAATACAATGGAATAGAACAGAGAGTTCTGTTTGGGATGGCTGTTTAACATGAGCAGAGACTTCCCGGGCCTATCCCTGTCTCCTATCTCTTCTCACGTCCCAGCTGGAGGATTACTGGAGGAAAAGTTTATCAGCAGAATGATAAAATTAGCATGCACGCCCATCTCTCTATCCCCCCCCCTCCGCCCCCTGCTCTCCCTCCCTCTTCCTGCACTCTCGCTCATCCTATGCTATGCTCCCCCCCTTTCTTCTCCTTGCCCTGGCTCTCCCTCCTGCCCTCCTACCCTCCCTCCCATCCCTATATCTAGCTGCTGTGCAATGAGCCTTTCTTTCTGTCACATTAATTTCATCCCGAAAAGGGGGAAAATGTGAAAATTTCCCCTGACGCCTCCTAATATCAGTAGGGGGAGAGTTAAGAGTTGCATTTGGAGCATTTTTCTCTCTCTTTACCGAGTAGAGTTTTATAATTAACTGACAGCCATCTCACAAGGGCATTGGCTTGTTTCTGTGTTAAATATGGAGATGACAGTTTTATGAGGTAAAATATTCATCAGTCGTAGGCCGCTCTTCTGTGTGATTGCAGTCTAAATTATGGCATTTGATGGGCAACCAAAGCAACGTTTCACTTTGGTCGCACATTTTCACTTTTTAGCATGTATACCTCTATATAACTTAATCAGCCAGCAGTTTCACATTAGCATTCAGGCTTTGTCACTCTTTTGGACTCTTTTTACTAGATTAGCAAGAGAGTGAGTGATCTGTACAGCCAGAAATGTGTAGCTTACTGCTGAGGGACCCACATGAAGCACTGCAGGTATTGAAACAGTTTGATTATTTCAAGCATAAATGTGATCAGCACTGAATTTACATATTTAGATGTGTTTTTCCCGTGTCCCAGGATGGTTCATTTTCCTGGGTAGCCAGAAACAGAAGAGAAGTTTTTGCCCCATGTCACACCACAGTATAGCTCCACTGAGAGCCATTCGGAACAGATGGAAAAGACAATTGCGACAGTACCCAGGCAGAATTTTTTTAAACAGGGACGCGTTCGCTGGTTCGGAATTGTTAGAAATACAAGATACAACCCTTTGGGGTGTAAAAGCTCATCAGCATTCAACAAATCTGCAAAGTTGGTCTTCCATTCCTTGTCAGAAGGGAGAGTAAATGTGAGGATAGGTTAAGATGACGATCGTGTCCATGAAGGTGTGCTTTGAAAGGGATTTCGGTACCAAGGTCACTGGTAAAAAAACGCCACTCTGGGACAAATACTGTGATGTCTGTTCTTTGATCGGCAGGCACTGTGTGTATGTGTGTGTGTGTGTGTGTGTGTGTGTGTGTGTGTGTTTGCATGTATGAGCGTGCGCGCAGGTGTGTGTGTGTGTGTGTGTGTGCGTGTGTGCGCGTGTGTGTGTGTGTGTGTGTGTGTGTGTGTGTGTGTGTGTGTGTGTGTGTGTGTGTGTGTGTGTGTGTGTGCCGACGCATGTGCAACGGGCTTGTTTGATGTGGTGGTTCTGGTACATTTCAAAGGCAAGGCTCTGATGAGAATTCTTCAGAACAGCAGGGGGAGGGGAGGGGGTTATAGCCAGGAGGGGAGGGGTTTAAACGCTGATTGGCATTCATAGCAGAGAGGCTGGAGTGCTGCTAAAAAAGAAATTAGGCTTTAACTAAGCTGCACCATTCAGCTGTTTAACTAAGCTGCTGCACCGTTCAGCTGTTTGAAATTTTGTCTTCTCAGGCCTTCTATTAATAAATGCATAATTGATTAGGGGAGCATACGTGCCTGAACACACTTCCTACTGACACAAACACACACATGCCCAGACACCTACGTACTCACATGAGCACACACAAAGACCCCACTCCTGTCCTGCTACAGTACTTTCCTCTTTCCGTTTTGTGTTACCTTGTTCCATCTCTTTCTCGTCCTTGCATGATTCTTACTTTCTAAATCTTCTCTCTCTCTCTCTCTCTCGCTCTCTTTCTCTCTCCCTAAGTTTCTTTTTTCTTCATTAACTGTCTCTCTCCGGCTCATTGTCTCCCTGCCTCTCTGTCACCCGCTCTGACCCTCCCACCCCACCTATCTCTCTTTTTCTCTCGCTCTGCCGTCTGCCCTCAGGTAGAGTATAATTCCTATCTTCCCAGGGGAGTCATGAATGGACGCCCTCTACTCAAATGCTTATCTATAACCTTTGAGTGCTTGCTCTCTTTGACTTCTGAGCGGCACACCCGTTGGGCACACACTCACAAACAGGCACACACACGCACATACACGTAGACACACGTGTACACACACACACACCTACACACACACACACACACCAGGGGCTCTATCTTTGTGCGGACGCAATGCACTGGTAAAGTACTACTTTCCTGAGGTGTAGTGGGATTTTTTTCCTCACCTGCAAATATTCAGTATTTTGGTGATTCTCTGCCTGTTTTTTTTTTTTTATTACAATTTCCTTAAACAGCTGGGCACTGTAGTTTTTAGCAAACAGATGTCAATAATGCATTTATTGGGGACTATTTTCAGCAGCAGATTTGGTGCTAGCACCCAGTGCAACAGTGTAGCTCACTGATCTAAAAAAAAACTTACAGTTTTTGGACAACAATAGAGGATTATAGCAGAGAGAAATAAGCTGTATTAAGCTTTGGCTACACAGGCAATGCTTGTCAGTAGGATCCATTGTTGATTTTTGGTCTTTTTTTATGGAATTTGTTGATAATAAGGAAAAAAATGAATATCACCAGGCAATAATACAGAGGAGGTAAAGGTTAATAACAGATTTTTACCAACTTTTGCATTTCCTCTCCTGTGTAGCGTTTGAATCATTGTGATTCTAAAATAAAGTGCATCATTACACAC
Source organism: Sander vitreus (assembly GCF_031162955.1). Lineage (NCBI taxonomy): Eukaryota > Metazoa > Chordata > Actinopteri > Perciformes > Percidae > Sander > Sander vitreus. Next base: position 9,874,638 of record NC_135858.1, read on the forward strand.
AGAAACCATGAAGCTCCTAAACATTACCTGCCTGTAGCAACATTTGGGCTTCTGTATATTTGCACTTGTGACTCTCCCGCTCCCGTACAAGAATATTAGTTTCCTCTCAGGAGGAGCTAGTCTTTTAGTCTCTGCTCTATTACCAAACTGTCTGTATAAAACTGCCGGGAGACCATTGCTTTTAAAGGGGGTAAGGGATGCCCATGTGGTTGGCCATGATTACTACCAACCCCAAATGCAATGATAATGTATGATAATGGATTCTTCTTAATCCAAATCTGTTTCCCGGTGGGCCCCAGGTGTGCTGTGCACCTCCACCTGCTATCCACATATAAGTGTGCTGCCACTCCTTCTGTGACTGCACACTTAACTATTGTTTGTACCTGTACCTTGATTGCCAAGGTTAACAACCTTACTTGTCTATATCACTGTGAATCACCAATAAGTGAATGAGATATAATAATACAAACTTAAATAAAGATGACTTGGAAATATGAAACACAGTTTGTGTGCAATTTGCTTTATTCATTAGGAATAACACACATACTGGGCCATACAAAGTATAAGCCTGACATCTCTTCACTGATATGCCAAACATTCTCAGCTGTATTTCTGATGAATCACAAATCCCAGCAAGTTAACACAAATCAAGTACTGGATTGACCAAAATGACTTAAAGCTTATGTCTTTCATAGTCCTGATCACATCTTTGTGCAAATTCACTTGCTTAGGTTATCAGCCTTTAAAAACGCTACACAATAAAAGTGTGTTATGATTGTATTCATCCACGTTCCGGAGATGCTGCTTTTTGGTATTCTCCTTGCACAATGTCTCTGTGTCTGATGAGAGATTCCTCTCCTCTTCCTTCTCATCCCTCATTTATCTTTCTTTATCTTCACCTCCGCTCTTCCCCTACCCCCCCTCCCACTCCAGATGAGCCAGGCCAGTTGAAGATCTACCTTCCTAAGAAGCTGCTAGAGTGTCTACCCAAATGTTCCTCTCTGCCCAAGGAGCGCCATCGCTGGAACACCAACGAGGTGAGACTAAAAAGCTGATCTACGCTTCTGCGTTGAAACGACGGCGTACCCCCGCAGACCCCTCTTCGTCGCCACGAACCCCCCTCCGAGCCCTCCGCCATAGCTCAATGTGCACCTCCAAAAGATTTTAACTTTGCGTCGAGGCGACGCAGACCGCAAGGACTGTGATTGGTCAACTCGTCCTGTCTGTTGATAGTCGGTGTTTCAAGCAGCCTACTGTGGGGAGCAGCAACATGCTAGTTCACTGACATAAGCTTTGCAAATAAACTCAGACATAGGCTATTTTGGTTACAATGACGGGGTTATCCATTTGTAAAGTGTCTATAGTCAGTAACGTTTTGAAATCAGCACTTCGCCAGCAAGCTGTACTTTGTGGGCAGTTGTGCTGAAGTTTGCTTGCTAACATAACATAAACTGGCTGGCAGACACCTCGCAAATAACCTCAGACTTATCACCTCCTAGCGTTATGGCGGTGAAATGCACCGCGATGCAAAGCAACCCCGACGCAGAACTCCGAAAGGGTCACGACGCCGTAGGAGCGACGGCGTAGCTACGGCGTGGAGTTGAAGCAGAAGCATAAAACAGCCTTAAGACACATTGAAGAGGGAAATATTCATGACATTGAGATGAACTCAGTGTTTTTTGTTGGTGACTCATCTCTAGCTAATGTCACATTGAGAAATGAAGAGGAGGTAAAAAAAAAAACACAGTGGTAGCTTTTCATTATGGGACCCTAAAACTGTGACACTAGGAAATAAAAAAAACAGCAACCCAAGCTCAGAGCCAAAAATCCCACTGACTTTACATTCCATTTACAGATTGTTATCTGAACCTAACATTGTTGCTATGCAACCATACAAAGTTGTTCAATGTGTGGCACATTTCTGCTCATAGTTGCTTTTTTCTGCTTTGTGTTATGTGTAAAAATGATGCTCTATGTTACATTGGGTAAATTTGTCCTACAAAACAAAAAATAGAAGAAAAAAAATGAAAAGCTATCTGTGAGGTATAAACAGTAAAAGCAGTGACCATGCACCAAGAGGATTTTATCATAAGAGCGAGTGAAGTTAAAGTAACTTAAGGGCTTTTTGCACTTTAGTCAATGTTAACCACATTTAGAACTTTTAGTATGCTTTGATTGTTGACGATTTCACACAAACTCATGGCTACCACTCATTTATATAGGGCTGAGTTTGATCTGCTCTGGAACAAAATTAGCAACATATTTGCAGCATTAACAATAGGTAAGTTGAACTGTGCTGCTGGCTAAGTGGTACAATGGCCAAAATAGGTTGGGACAGCTCTTTACTCATGGCCAAAGATAACCCTGAGCTAAACATTTGGGGTGTGAAAAACCTTTCAGAGTTGCATGTTTTTCCAGACTTAAGCTGTTAGCTTAGGGAAGTGTTTGATGGGTGTAAATGGATGCAGGCATTTATCGTCAATAGCTCCTTGTTTATGTATTGCACAGCTCACCACTGGTGGTTTGCTCCATCCATTGTGATGTTGTTGGGCTCTGCTGAGACATTTTCTCCATGTGCAGGCTGTGCACTCCATTATGAATGTGTGTTGGTGTGTTTGTGTTATTGATTACCAAGTCCAGCATTATTATGCAATACAAAGCTGATTTGGCCTGTGGTTTTTCTTTCAGGAAAGTCATTACATTTTTCATGCAATCCATCTCAATGAAGGTCATACTGGAAGTTAAGCACAGCGCCTACTAAATAGTGTGCTCATGAATAGTGTGTGTGTGTGTGTGTGTGTGTGTGTGTGTGTGTGTGTGTGTGTGTGTGTGTGTGTGTGTGTGTGTGTGTGTGTGTGTGTGTGTGAGCGCGCGCGCGTGCGTGCGTGCGTGTGTGTGCGGTTCAGAACAACGTGACCGCTGCCGGTTAGGGACTTCCACACATCAGCCTATCCAAGAGCAGTTGTGCACAAGGCATAGGGACTAGCCCAAAGCACCTTGTTGCTGCCCCCTCTCCTGCCCTCTCTCTTGTCCTCTCTATCAGTCTCCCTTCCAACTTACCATCTAGTCCTCTCTATCTTTATCAAACATTTCTTCTCCTCCCCCCTCTCTCTCTTTCTCTTTATCTCTCTCCATTGCTCTCTCTCTCTGATGAGGAGGTATAGGCTCAGTTCAGAGGGAGGTTGGGTGTCCCTCAGCGGATTCCTTCAAAGCTCCTCTTCCACCCAGGCATAAAGTTTCCTGCATACTTAAACACTCCATTGTGTCTGCTGCTCCTTTTGCTTGGTGCTTTCATAGGGGGAGCCGTGTGTATACTCATGTGCGTCTAGTGCATGTACTGTATATTTTTCAGTCTGTGTATGTGTTTCTCTCTACGTGTGTAAGTGTGTCCGTTAAGGACATGCACAGCTCCAGATTATTGTGGTCAATTATTCTGTAGCTGCTGCTGCAAAAAAGAATTGATTTTTTTCTGCGTGTGTTGATTTTTATCTGTCTGTATTGCACACATTGCAAGAAGTATAGTAGTTTAATCAGCAGCATATTGAAAATTGAAATCATCATTGGTCATTACATTTTAGACACATGTAGGTTTGTACATCCACCATAGATTGTGGCGTAACACAATTGTATATGTGGGATTTTCAGACCAATCAGCTGTCAGCTGTCAAATTTGAAGCTTTCAATTAATTTATTCAATCGCATCCTCTCAAAGTGTGTTTGTTTGTTTGTGTTCAAATATAATATCGTTCTGGTCTAGATCATGAAATGTGGTGATGTGTTATTGACAAAAGTCATTATTTGTTGTGTAGACACACACTTACACATACTGTGTCTGCATGTTGGTGTGTGTACATTTGTGCCTTTTTGGGATTCCCATAGAATCCCTTATTTCTATACACTTACGCATAAGAAAAATCTAAAAGTGGTTTTGTGTTTCCTCATCCTCACATCCTTAGTGTGTGTGTTTGTGTGTGTGTGTGTGTGTGTGTGTGTGTGTGTGTGTGTGTGTGTGTGTGTGTGTGTGTGTGTGTGTGTGCGTGTGTGAATAGGAAGAGAGTTGATAGATAAAGAGATTACCTTTATGTGTTTTGATGCCTCTGATTAAGTCGGACCCAATCTTTACAAGTCTGTCCTTATTCTCACCTTTTTCTTGGCATGCGTATGTCTGTGCAAGTGTGTGTGGGTTTCTGCGTGCGTGTGCATGTGTGTGCGTTTGTTTTCTTGCCCATGTGCGCGATTGCGATTGCATGTGAACTTCTGATCTCTGTTTTGTCACGCATGGCTCCTCCCGACACCTTGGCCTCCCACAAGCACTGAGCTGTGACCCCATACATTTTTACCCCATCCACTCCTCCGCCTCTTCTCTATCCTTTCCTCTCTTCCTTCCATCTCTTCATCCCTCTCTCTCTCTCTCTCTCTCTCTCGCTCTCTCTCTCTCTCTCTCTTTTGTGTATCTACTGATGTGTGAAATTATTCTGGGATGGAGGGATGGATTCCTCCCTGAAGGGCTGAGCGGAGGCGTAAGCCTTTTGTTCAATAATAGATTGGGGGTGTATATGTATCTGTCCATGGTAATAGACTATAGACTAGTTTTAGATAACAAACCACACTCAGGTGGACAGACTTATGGTAGAGCCTGTGTTATCCATCCATCGGGAATGACTTGTTTGCTTTTAGCCAATTCTATGGAGCGCTGAATAAAGGAGGCTATCAAACTTTTTCAAATGCAGCCAATGGCAAACTCTAAAGTCTGGTCCTGGGTCTCAAGCTCATGAAAAGATATGATTACTCTGTCTTGTGGGGAGCCTCGACATCCTGACTCATATTTTAGAAGCCAGACTGAGTGGAATACTGAGAAAAAGTCCCTTTTAAAAGCTTCAATTTGAACTATGAAACGTGCACTGACTCACTATGCAACTGTGCACGTCATTGCATGATCTAATGTGGATTTTAAAGGCTTCTACTTCAGAGCCCCCCCCCCCCCCACTGTGATTCAAATGATGCAATTGTCAAATGGGTCGGCACAGACTTCAGCACATCACACAGACGACAGCCGTCTGTGCCACAATGCTTCTGCATGTGAGTCTGCTCCACATTTCGCTCAACTATACAGGTGCAGAAAGCAAGCGTTAGAAGATGGCATTATTCTGGTATTAATGATATGAAATAATATGATATGAAACATGCAGTGTTTTATTGTAGAACTCCATTCTCGTCATGCAGTAATATATTGGTAGCTGTGTGGTGTGAAGGCAGCTAGTTGACAGTTCAAACACGCTCATGTCTGGCTGTGGCGCTGCATGACACTAACATGATTGCTTGAATGAGAAACAGATCAAAAAGCATATACATTTTAGACCACTGTCCAATCCTTTGTGTGTGCATCAAGGGTAGGTGTTGTCATGGTAACAGATTGGTTGTGTGTGCGTGTTCCTGTTAATGGTATGATGTTGCATGTTTGACACAAACGCTGTTCATGATTGTTCAGTACATCAAAGGTGATAAAAGAGACTTGACATTGTCAGTACATCTGCTTACAATGTGTGAACGTGTAGGACAGATAAAAAACAAATAATTGGTGAAGGACAAAAGCTCTTAGTCTCAGGTAAAAATGTTAGGAACCCACACACACTCACCTGTGTGTGCTGTGGCGTCTCAGCTTGTGTGAGCTCCAATTTCTAGTCCAAACAAAGCTCTGTGTGCATGGGTCTCTGTCTGAGTGTGCCTGAGTGTGTGTGCATGTTTAATTTAGTCTCCATGTCATTATTGTTGTTTGTGAGGCATTAAAAAGATACATTGAATTAAATATGCATGCATTGTATCCCTACGTTTCGTCATAGACATATTTCCCGTTTTTCTCCCTGTAGGTAAAACATAAGGCAGGAGGAGAGGTGTCTGGATGACGTTAAATGTCAGCTACCAGACTCCGTGAAAAAGTACTATGGATCCATTATGGAAACCCAGAGCGATACAGTCAGCAGACAGCCAGTTGCAGGCCTCTATTTATACTGTGGTGAAGGGTGCCCTTGATTTATGAATTTGATGTGTGAATTGCTAATGTCCAGCTCACACTGGCATGTGGCCGGGAGAGGCTGACACTCTCCATTTTGTCTGTTGTGTCAGAACAAAGACAAAATTAACGTGTGTGTGTGTGTGTGTGTGTGTGTGTGTGTGTGTGTGTGTGTGTGTGTGTGTGTCCCAGAGCCTGCCTATGTCTGTAACCTCTCCAGTTGACATTGAGCTCTGTGCTGTTGCCATTTACCAGAGTAAAACATGGTTTAATGAGGGGGCAAAGAAGCCAACACACACACACACACACACACACACACACACGCATGCTCACACATGCTTGCACACATGTATACACACAGACATACACACACAATACCAAAGGGGTGTTTCACAGCTCCTTGTGTTTGATTCCTTTTCTTTTATTTTTAATCATTCCTCTGTCTTTTGGGTTGAGAGATATTTTATGTTTAGAGAGCGCCAAGTTATAATGACTAATTAGTCCTCCAGGCTCTCTCTCTCTCCCTCTCTCTCTTTTTCTCTCCTCCTCTTTGTCTATCTCTTCATCTCTCTCTGAGCCAAGCATAGCCCAATTAACACCCAACATCATTTAGTGTCTGTTGTGACTTCCATTTCCGCTCGAACTCCAGACGTCCATACTGTCCTGCTGACCAAACTGGCAATATAAACCAAATGTGCAGCAATGCAAATAATTAATTAGATTCATTCTATTCATGAATGTAATTTCCTTGTTGATACATGTAATTATCTGGCAAGCTTTTCATTTGCAAATGGGGCTGTACATGGTGTAGGTGCCTCAGTGATTGCTGGGATCAGTATTTCAGCAGGTTTCAGTCATGCAGATATTTCAACATACACAAGTTCACAAAGGGGCTGAGATTAGCCAGGTTTTACAAGTCTAGTCAGGGAAAGCCAGGCGTCTGAGGTAGGAGTAGTGTTGCCTCTCTTCTCCTCTCCTCTCCTCTCCTCTCCTCTCCTCTCATCCAACTGGAAGCCCCACATTTTCATCGTGTTCTATTTTCTCCATGCCGCACAGACCCACTATTTATCTTGCCCTCTATAATTTGACACAAAATATTGTTAACTGGAGACACAGAAATATATTAAACAGTGGGAATGTGTGACTGTGATTGTAGTGGTTCTGTGTATGTGCCTGAGCTCGTTTGTGTGTGCCCGCATGTGTGTGTGTGTTTGTGTGTGTGCGTGTATGTGTGTGTGTGTGTGTGTGTGTGTGTGTGTGTGAGAGAGTGTGTGTGAGAGTGTGTGTGAGAGTGAGTGTGTTTTTGTGTTTTAACTTCCAAGCCCAACCAAAATTAACTGAATGACCAACCGTGTCTGCTGTAATAAGAAGCCTGGCTGTGCAGTGGAGACAATAATTGTTGTATCCTAAAATGTCCCCACATAGAACCTCTGTAATATCTGAGTCCTGTGTAAATTAGATTTAATTCATTGGAAACAGATGAAGCCTAAAAATGTCTATGTGTGTGCATGTGCGCACGCACACAGCTGGTCCTTGTCCTCCTATTTTGAGTGCTTGTGCTACATGTGTGGAGCTTTGTCTAGATAACTTTATTTAACTTTGGTAACTTTCTACTCCTCAAACCTTGCAAGGGCTTTAGAAGTCAAATACGTTTTACAGCAGCACAAGGCAATTTTGCATGTTTACATCCCCAAATAGCAGTGAGGTGTCAACAAAACATCATACTGTAAATTAAGCACCACAGGTGCAGGAACCCTATTGATTTGGATCAAGTTTTTCTTTAGCGTCTTCATTTTCAGACTTAATATAATTATAATTATAATAATAATATGCCTAGTTAAGGATTTCAGAAACCAATACATATTTCATACTCTGCTCATGTTTTACGAAGATTTCGAAGAGGTTTCAGTCAAACATCTTTTTTGTCTTCATTCTGCAAATGCAGTCCCAGCTTATAGTCTTGTGTTTGTTCAACAATACTTAAAGAACGAAAATGAATATCAAAATATCTGGAAGTCCTTCTCACAATATTTGTACAATTGTTTAATTTAGTTCTGTGTTAGCTTATGTCCACTTTTTACTCATTGCTGAGGCTCACTATGTGCCAGTCTACAACACGTTTTCTTTTATGTCACATATTTTGGGGATATTTTTAAAATCTCTCTGCTACTACTCAGTCAAACCTTTCTGAAAATATCAGCCAGACAATCACCCTATACCAAACATGCTTACTTACTTTACTTTTACTGGTTTCATTATTGCATCGATAGCCTTTATCTATTTAACATTTTGTTGCTGGCATAACGTTGATTTAGTCTCTACAGAATTTTCCCACAGTGCATATTTGGACAAATTATAATTATGGCTCTATTTTTATGCCTGAAGTTAAATAAGCCACAATTCGCACAAATATTTGGGCTTTTCTCCAATAAGTACACCCATGTGTTTTTCATGCAGAGTTGCCTCTGTAAATTTTACACACAGTGTTATAAACTGCCTACCTCATGGCTAATCCATCAAGACGTGTAACATTTGTACACAAAAACTAAGTTAAGTATGTGCAAAACCAACTAAAGCAATCCAACTTCACAGACCTATTTACAAAAGGGGCTACAAAAGTGTATCAGACCACATTTGTTTGTGTTCTACAGAGTTGCTGTGAGGTCAAATTGTCAATTTTGTTGATATTGCATGGATCTTAGAGTGTTGTCCTCATAGGCCTTCAACCCACCAATGGCCACATGCAGGCTGCAGCTCTATTTCTAATTAAAACTGCTAGGATTATGTTTGTTTAGTTGCAAAATATATGTTATTTGTTGCTAAGTAAAAACACAATACAGCTTCAGTTGCTGTTTCCAACCACTTTGATTTCTTTTCACTCATTATCAGTTTACTCTCTGTTGATTTGATTTGATAATGGTGATGTGTATATGGGGAACAGTAAATGCGAATATGTAGCAGTTAAATGTGAACTATTAACCTCAGAGTGGGTTAATGTTTAACATTCACTGGTAGCATTGCTCAAGGTAAATCTGTTAATCTCTCTTTTTCCCTGTTAATGAGTTGAGAAGTCATATTATCATGGAGCCCTCCTGCCGTGTTTACTGCACACTGTGAACAGTGTTCATCAACTTGTATTTGGCCTCATGGAGTTTTGTTTCACAATTAAAGACTGAAGCGGTGTTGCTTATTTACATGTTTTTATACATGGATGGAAGTGCATGAAACGTTTCTCGAAAATATAAAATAAATGAGGCATGAATTTGTTTGGTCATAGGACATATACTGATAACTTAAAGTGCATCTCATCTGCCTTATAAAGCAAACATGCCATACAATTGCTTAAATTGCCTAAGTCCTCATTCAGTGATCACACAATGATGCAGGTCAAGTTTGCTTGTGTGTATGAAAACATATCAAACATAAATTGGAACTTTGCCCGTTTTTCAGATGTTATAGTGTTATTCAATTTCTCAGTTTATTGCAGGAACCTTGCCAAAGGGGTAAATTGGCCACCTCCTACATAATATCCACACAAAAAACATGGTGAGAGAACTGTGTGTCTCATGATGCTGCGACTAGCATTTTCCACTAACATTATTCTGGAAATGTACACATTCACAAGATTTACCCTGGGATATGTATACATTTACTGGTAAATATACTGTCTCCCCACATTTAATGTAATAGACATAGGGGTGTGTGTGTGTGTGTGTGTGTGTGTGTGTGTGTGTGTGTGTGTGTGTGTGTGTGTGTGTGTGTGTGTGTGTGTGTGTGTGTGTGTGTGTGTGTTGCATTCTACTCAGGAGACCACCGTGGGTGTCCAGTGTTTCTCCTCTCAAACTGCAGTTCTATCCAGCATCACGTATTTCTCCGTCTCCCTGTCTCTACCCTCTTCTTCCTCCCTCCTCCCTCCTGCTGATGTATGAAATGTCTACTCTCATATGGAGTGTGTTTGTAAAAGTCAAGGTAATCAAATTTCACTGATTCCTGGAGGATTAAAGAAGGTGGCATTTGTGTGCGTGTATGCAAGTGTGCATGTTCTGTCTCTGTGCATAGACAATATTAGCTGTGTACTAAGTTGTGTATTGTAATGAAGCTGTGTCATTAGTCTAAGACCAGCTCAGCTGTAATATATCATCCATCATCTTGTACTCGAAGGAGACAACTATATAGGGGATACTGATACCGCATTTGCATACTAAAAGTGCATATATAATTGTTTGAATGTACAGTATGAAGCGGTGGGTGGGGGATGATAAACACCTAATATGAAAGGGAGAGCAACGTACTTGCTTCTTGAGAAAGAGTGTTCTTTTCATGCCTTTAGGTGTTTGACAGTGAAAGTTTTTGCTAACAATATTGCAGTCTTCTTTGAAATCCCTATGTAATACTTGGAGCAAAATCCCTCTGTCCCAAAAATGTGATTTTTGTTCAGTGAAAGTGTAAGCTCCCCACTCCAGCAAACAGGAAAAACATGGCAACAGCCAGTTTTCCCAGCCCAAAAAACCAGAATTATCTAGTGTTAAGCCTAACTACATAATTGCCTCTTGTTGGTAGCAGCATATATGTCTGTATATGTTTGTATATTTGTTTATATATATATATATATATCCTGCCAGTTTGCAAGTCTTAACATCGTCCAATACACAACATCAGCATCACTTTCTCAGTAGGCTGTAAGCTCCAGTCTCTGTCTGCTCTAAGGTGTCATTACATGTTGGAGTTAGAAAGTCACAGCCCATTACAGTTCATATGAGCTGGAAAGTTACCAGGACTGCCCAGCAGGCAATGACTGATGTCCGTCTCCTTCTAAATCTCTAAAAGTGCATTACATTATAGCAATATTGTTAAATGGCTTTGCCAAAACGATATACATTTAATTGATGTAAACAAACCAGATTTAAGCAAACAAAATGTCTTCCAAAGGTCATAATAGTATTCATAGGCAACGGTAATACAAATGGAAATGGCTGCTGTGAAGTCTGAACAGTAAAAATGTTGGTTATATTTCCCATCTCTCCCTGTTACTTATTTATTTATATACATGTATCTTACATTGTATAGAAGTTTAAAGATAGCTAACATACCTTTTGCGCCTACAGGATGATTCACAGTGCTTGAAGAGAGGGTGATGACATTGGGCTCTACCTTGTACAGTTGCATCATCACAGTAAATATACTGTAGCCAAAGTGAAGAGGGGCCCCTTTGGATCTATTAATACAATACACTAGTACACTTACAAACTATATATGGAATAGCATATGTTTCTCAGATATAATCATTATAACGGCATCTCACTGTTCATGTATTTTGTTAGCTATGGATGAGTACAGTCCATCCTTGACGCAGTGGTTTTAGTCAAGTGAAAGTCATGGAGAAATTTCAAGATGGATTGGTCTATATTAAGCTAAATTCAAAACAAATTCATACTTTTTACCACAAAATATAATAAAGAAGTTCCAGACACTGCCCAAATTGTGATGACTCCTGATTTGTGGTTATGACTGTTCAAGACAACAAATAAACCTTTTCTGGGATTTCAGAAATAATGTATTTAGCCAAAGAAAAAAATAGCATCATTTTAATCAAGTGCAGTCGCAATAAAAGTGAATTCTGTGGGGAAGGGGTTAAATTAGATTCAGCATATTTTTTTGTGTTGCTCATGGTATTGTCTAATTGTCAGTAATCAATAGCAGTTGGCGAAGTCAAAGCACATCATTTTGTCAGCTTTTAAAGCATGTTGTTTATGAGCTGGAGGTGAAGTATACTCAGTCACTCCCTAACTCCCTGAAGCACAAGCTGGCAATCATCAGAATTGTGAATGCATTTCGGACTTCTTTATCAAACCATGTGAAAGGTATATCACATTTTGCAATGCACTGAAAGAGTGAGTGCAAGGCCCATAATAACAGGTCTACAGCCCAGGGCTTCGTCCTAGGCAGAGACAGATCAAACTGCACAACAGTGAAAGCCAGTCACCGGAGCAGGGTTGATAACCTTTAATGTTTACTTTTGCTTATGATTGTTCTCCACCTGCCCGTCTCCCAGTATGAAGCCTCCATGTCTGATGTCGGTAGAAAAGACAAACCCGAGATTGCAGACAATTTGTACGTTTGTAAATTGATGCTTGTCTTTGGCAGTTTGTTTTTGAGGCTTGAGGAGAGTTAAATATGCATGACTTCAACATGGGTGGCTCCAAGTCTTTTCCAAAACAACAAACAAATGACATGAAATCTTTATTTGGTGGAGACAAACAGAATTCTGAATTGATTCTTTTTAGAAGGACTCCACGTGAGCTCCAGCAGTTAACTAGATTTGTTTGTTTCTTCTGAAATGGAGCTGCAGTGATATTTACTGAGAGCACACACGCATACCGAACAGGTGCGTACACACAAACATACGCGCATGCACACACACGCATGTGCTCCCATCTTTAGTTGGTTGAGGAGGAGACAAACCTAAAGATCGCCACGGAGACCCATCTTTCAAATTTATTCATTAAACTCCCAAATGCTCCCCTTAACGAATGTAATTAGAATATGGTAATGAGAGAGGGCTGAACCAGGGAGTGTTGTAATACGCTTAGCAGCACAGAGGGAGAGAAGGAGACGGAGTGAGAGGGAAATAGAGTAAGGGAGTTAAAGGAGAGCGAAATAAAGAGACTGACAGACAGGGTGCCAATTTATGTCTTGTTGTAAACAAGTATTTATGCCAATGAGAGGTGGCACACACTATTTATTTTTCTCTTTCTCTCGCTCTCTCTCACTACCTCTCTCTCTTTCTGTGTCTCTCTCTGTCTTTCTCTCTCTCCTTAGCATACCAAACCTCCTCAATAACAATAACATCAACAATAGCAGAGCAGAGATGAGCCTCAGAGGGCAGAATGACTCACAATTAGATGAGGCATGAGGGGTTAACACAACCATTGGTGACTCCTACACTGAGACACCCCCCCTCACCCTCACCCTAACACTCTCTCTGTCTTCTTCTACCTCCCGCTGGCAAACACACACTTGTGATTAGAGATTTCAAAAATACCTCTGTGTGTGTTTGAGTATGTATGTGCACCCTTTCTTGGTTAACTTTAACTTTGTAGTAGTTTTTGAGGACTCTGACAGGCTTTATCCAAGACGCCCTAGCGCAACAGGGGTCCTGGCATTGTGTTTGACATCACACACCTGTTGCTGTCTTTGATGTGTTCACCCCCCTGCTGAGAGTGAGGGGGCCGTCTCCTCAAATGCAAACGCAAGACAGGAGGAAAAGGACAGGTACGGTGCCAAGAGAGAGGAAGTCTTAGAAAAATATGATTGATATTCCCTCAGTGGATTGGGTCTGACTCTTCCTTATTCTCAGGTCTGCTAAAAAGTTTGTGCTACTTTCCATACTGTAGCGTGTGTGTGTGTGTGTGTGTGTGTGTGTGTGTGTGTGTGTGTGTGTGTGTGTGTGTGTGCGTGTGTGCGTGCGTGCGTGAGCTCGTGTGCGCGCGGGCATGCATGCGTGTGTAGCCACCTTCACCGTTTGGACTTACTTTTATATTGGCTAGAAGGAGATGAGAGGGAAATGAGACAGAAAAGGGGGAAAGGAAAGTGGGTGAGCTAGAGGAAGGAGAGAGGGGGAGAAAAGTAAAGAGGTCAAACCAAAAAGAGAGGGAGTGAGGGAGTGAAGGAAAGGGGAGAGTGACTATTTCATTATAAATCCGTCACTCACATGGGCAGCAGCAGCCACCACATAGACTCTTCTGAGACCAACCCTCTCTGGGTCTGTGTGTGCATGTGTGTATATACACTCATTTATGTTTATGCATCCTACCTTGCAGTAGTTTTGACATGGGAGGTGTGTATGTGTGAGACACTGTGTGTGACACTGTGTGTGTGTTGGAGTGTGACAGAGATGGATGTAACGCACATGTCTCTCTCCCAGCCAGGTGACAAGGGCGGGTCCCCTCTGAAGGTCAGACCTTGTCCTCCAATGATAGGCCAGCACTGTGTGTGTGTGTGTGTGTGTGTGCGTGTGCGTGTGCGTGTGTGTGCGTGTGCGTGCGTGCGTGCGTGCGTGCGTGCGTGCGTGCACCAATCTGTTGTCCATGAAGCGTGTGTCACTTAGAGAACAAGAGGAGAGACAGAGAAAGCCAGGACACTTTTATATTTCTTTCTTCTTCTTTTTTTTTTCCACACAAGCGACTTTGTGTATTAATAGACCGCCCATTTGTATGCATGTGTGTACAAGTCTTTTATGTCCACGGACGTGCATGTGTGTGTTGCCCAGTGTGTGATGAGGTGTTTATATGATAAACACAAGGCATGCTTGAGAGGAATTCTGATCAGGGGCTTTGCAACAGTTGTTATGGAAACAGCATTAAGCAGTTGTATTAGCCAGTGGAGGTAATATAAAGGCTGTTGAAAGTAACACACAGTGGGGAGCGAGGCAGTTTGGGAATGTAATACAAACTACACATTATTGCTCTGGTTTACAATAGACTTGATGAAATTGTATTGTGTGGCTTGAACAGAACAAAATTATCCTTGTCATAACTCATTGTTTGGCTGTCTTTCTGTTGAGAGCTACACATTTTAATTAGCCAGGTTAGAGGAACATAGTGCAAACAAGACATTATTAGTGTGGTTTACAACAGACGTCACATCATTTACGTCAGCTTAAAGCTGAACACAACTACCTCTTTATCCAGCTTTCTCTTTGCAACACAATCTAAAGTTTGGCCTCTTCAGAAAAACAGTGATTGCACCATTGGTGATTGTAGAGGCCACTTAGGACTGGTCAGATATTACAAGTCATGATTCTGAGCGATTGGTCACATTTTGTCAACAACTGTGAATAATGACATGCACCTCTCATTTCTAATTGATTATTGATTGATTACAGTTCAAATCAAATTGTATAGAGGTTTAGCATACAATTAAGCACAGCAAGTCATTGTTGTGCTTAATTTACATGATGAGCCTTTTAAGGAGACATGTTTAAAAATAGACCATGATCAATAAAAGGTGGGTTGAAGAAATGGCTGAGAAAGTGCTCCGGATCAAAATAAAAACCACAGAAAAGCCAATAGTCTGCAAAACAAAACCACTAATAATAAAAAAAAACAGGAGGCAATTTTGGATAGAGTGTCCATCAACGTCAGACACTGACAGAATTGTTCTGGGAAGGAGACAACCGGTGGAGGTGCTCAGGAACAAATTACAGCATCAGCAGACCTCCCCTGGTAATGCTAATGCAGTTCTTTCCCCCATATATGTATACCACACTCAAGGAGAAAGGCATGCAGAAACGGATTCTGTAGTTGAAAAGGACACTTGAGTTTGCTACCTCTCCGTACTGCCAAAATAAACTGTTCGATGCCAAATGATTTCTGTGGTGAGAACCAGTGACAGCCTTCATTTGAGGCACTTTGAATGGATGTGACAGTTCCAGTTTACAGACAACTGTGTTTTCCCCAGATCTCTGTCAGGGTGATGCTCATCATTAGACTTCAAATGTGCACGCACACACACACACTCACACACACACACACACACACACACACACACTAGCCTGTGGCTAGACCCTATAACGGAACCTCCCTGGGGAAAGCTCCTGGATAAGTCTGTTGCAGTGTAGGCGACCCCCCTCCCCTCCCTCCCCTGGAAATCTCCCTGAGGCATGTGAGTGTGCGTGTGTGTATATGTGTGTGTGTGTGTGTGTGTGTGTGTGTGTGTGTGTGTGTGTGTGTGTGTGTGTGTGTCTGTCTGTCTGTCTGTCTGCTTTTCTGTACATGCCACCAGTTTCTTGGAGGGAGATGGTCTCAGTGATGCGTGAGTGGGAGGCTGATTTCCCCAACTGCATCGCTAGCTCCAATCTAACTTCCCACTCATGCTCTCTGCTTTGTTAGATATTTCTTAAGTAACTCTATCTCTTTTTCTCACACACAGACAGACAGGCATAGGTGTGTGAAAGTGTGTGTGTGCATTCAGCTGGGCCTGTTGTAATGTATTATTACATAGACTCACACAGACATGCAGAACGTCTGGGTTTCTAGAGTAGATCCCTGGAGAAAGGTACTTGTCCCTGTGTCTGGTACAGCTAACACACACACACACTCGCAGTATTCCTGAAGGGTCAGTGTGTCGCCAGGCATGCTCAAAGCGCTCTATCACTGGTTTCCACCGGGACAATAACTGTGACTTCCTGAGGATCGACCTTCACCATCTCACTTCTGTCACTCTTCACATGGGCG